>NW_018178198.1:0-249 GCF_001263595.1 Phalaenopsis equestris
AAAAAAAAAACATTTGGTATATATGTAAATGCCCCACAAATCTTAATTAGTGCTGATTTTCATGCCTTGAAATCAACATATTGCAGGTGCGGGCACATGTGTACATGCTCAAAATGCGCCAATGAGCTGATTCGTGGGGATGCTGGAAAATGCCCTCTTTGCCGTGCGCCCATCGTGGAGGTAATTCGTGCCTACTCCATATTGTAATTTATTCATTTCAAAAATAATATTCATCTTGATATTATATTA
>NW_018178199.1:0-249 GCF_001263595.1 Phalaenopsis equestris
TCCTTATATTATTGTAACACAAACACAAACACATGTCACAAATGAGGTTAATTCTTCCTTTAACTCATTGCATTTGACTAACTCACTTACAATTTCTAACGGAATTACTATACAATTATATTGGGTACATATAAATGATTTTATACATTCGAATCCCAAAGGTAAGATTATCCCTAATACATTGGGTCATGAAAACCAACCTTAAGTGCCAGTTTATCCCATTAATTAAGCACCTCTAGTAGTTTTAAG
>NW_018178200.1:0-249 GCF_001263595.1 Phalaenopsis equestris
ATTGTGTCCATCCAGAGAGGAATAAAGAAATCTTATTGAGGACATCTTCAAATTGGATGGGTTTAGTCTTACCAGTTAGTAAAGTAACTCAAAGGTAATTGATGGGAAGCTGAGTACAAAAAAACCCAGTATAATCAATAGCCCACTGCTTACAATTGCAAGAGGCTTTCTTATTAAAGAGGAGCTGAATTTTTTCCTCATTAAATTGCATCCCTGTGTGCATTTGGAATTTTTGTAAGCTTTGGAAAG
>NW_018178201.1:0-249 GCF_001263595.1 Phalaenopsis equestris
ATGGCCCTACAACTTACAAAATTCGTCGCAGCTTGCCACTACGGCCTATGTGACCAACTACGACCTACATAGCTCATAGATTGTGCAGCTTCCGAATCCTGCCTCTTTTGTTTATGAACACCATCATAACTCACCACTACGACATATGTGACCAACTAAAACCTGTGTGGTCCACAGATTGTGCAAATTCAACTCTAGCCTCTGTGACATATGGACGTCATCACAGCTACTCAGTACAGGTGTTTAGTT
>NW_018178202.1:0-249 GCF_001263595.1 Phalaenopsis equestris
ATGGCCCTACAACTTACAAAATTCGTCGCAGCTTGTCACTACGGCCTATGTGACCAACTACGACCTACATAACTCATAGATTGTGCAGCTTCTGAATCCTGCCTCTTTTGTTTATGAACACCATCACAACTCACCACTACGACGTATGTGACCAACTAAAAGCTGTGTGGTCCACATATTGTGCAATTTCAACTCCAGCCTCTGTGACGTATGAACGTCATCACAGCTACTCAGTACAGGTGTTTAGTT
>NW_018178203.1:0-249 GCF_001263595.1 Phalaenopsis equestris
TTATGTGGAACTTATTCTTCCATTAGCATGGTTGGTTGGCACCTTTTGTATGATGATAAAATCCGCCTCTAGCATCATGAATGGTGAACTTACATGCAATTGATAAAGTATGTCTACTTCCAAGTTATTTGCTTCCATATTTGGAGGTTGGCTTACTCATTTATATAAGGTAAAAATCTTGAATATTGAAAATTAGACTAATGTGTATATCATATACACGGATTTTAAGTATGCATTAATTCCAAGTTT
>NW_018178204.1:0-249 GCF_001263595.1 Phalaenopsis equestris
TTCATTGGATGAGTTGGTTTAAACTTTGCAAACCTATTAGTGCTGGTGGATTGGGTTTCAAAAGTATTAAAGATATTATAAAAATTAACTTTATGAAATTACGACTGCATTTTAGAGCTAGTAATTCTCTTTGGGCTCTAATGATGAATGCTAAGTATTGTTCTAATACTCATCCTTTTGTTGTCACTGCTAAAATGAAGATACAGTTATTTGGAAAGATATGTTTAAGGTCTCGAAAGAGACTGAGGA
>NW_018178205.1:0-249 GCF_001263595.1 Phalaenopsis equestris
AACCATTAGTGAAATCACAAAAGGGTTACACCCAGGATGGCAAAGATGCCACATAAATGATTGAATTGAGAAATCATATTACGAATGTCATTGTTGAATATTGATTGGACAATCATTGTTTCTTTGATATAACTCATTTTTTATTTTCTGTTTCTTATATTATTAATATTATTTTATTTTCCTTTACATCATATAGTTCATGATTGATATTTTTTATTTTGTAATTTTCACGTTATTTGTAGTTTTTTT
>NW_018178206.1:0-249 GCF_001263595.1 Phalaenopsis equestris
TACCATTTTACCCTCTGGTTTAACCTAAATGTTAATTAGAGTACAAAACTCCAAAATTACAATTTTACCCTTAGGGTTTTCTACCCTTTAAGTCTTTTAGTTTAATTCAAGTGACCATAAAACTTTTTTAGCCCATTAGTTATGAGTTAATTTAAACATTAAAGGAGAATTTAGATTTTTCTTACTTTTATTTAGCTTCTTATAACTATTTAGGTTCAGAATTATGAATTTCCAATGTTAATTAATTTG
>NW_018178207.1:0-249 GCF_001263595.1 Phalaenopsis equestris
GTGATTAGTAGAGAGGGCAGCAAGAGATAAATTCTCAGTACAACACAGAAATCCATCAATCAACAAGCAAAATCGAGCTCAACAAAGGGGCAAAATCGATCCATCACCAAGCAAAACCGAGCCCAGTAAGATGGGCAAAAATTGAGCCATCAAAAAGTAAAGCTCAACTCAGCAAAGGGGAAAAAACTGAAGAAGTAGTTCGAATTTCTAAGTTTTGTAGATCCCAGTCTAGTCCTCTAGGAGAGTCAA
>NW_018178208.1:0-249 GCF_001263595.1 Phalaenopsis equestris
GTAGTTTAGGAGTATGAGTATTCACTGGCTTGTTTGACTCGTTACTATTTTAAATTAACTTTTTCAAGTTAATGAAGTGATTAAAGATGAACTATAGAAAGAAAAATGTTCATAGAAGATGCAGACAATCAGTAATAATGTAATTTTAATTGTACTTTTTTTATTTAATTTAATTAATAGCTTTTCCATTTTTTAAATTTTAGATTAATATATAAATTTTAATTCACATCATTTGACCGTCTGTACTTG
>NW_018178209.1:0-249 GCF_001263595.1 Phalaenopsis equestris
TAAAGTAAGCAACATGCAACAAGCAACATATTTTTGTTGAGAAGTATTTTGCATTTTCATCCTTTTGATCCCTCATTTTTACAAAACAATCCATAACCTAAAAAAATTTAAATTATCAAAAAGCTTATTTTAACCTGCCAAATCTCGTGTGATTTAGTAGAATAGCTCCTCCCATGGAGAAAATGTTATGTGCAGCGTCTACACGTTCGGACATCCAATCACAAGAGATCACTTGAGAACAAATTTGAA
>NW_018178210.1:0-249 GCF_001263595.1 Phalaenopsis equestris
TACAATTAAATACAATCATAATAATTATAGCATTATAGATAATTGTTTTTATGCAATTGAATAAAACCACAATATTTATAACACAACAAAAATTAAATTTCCCCTACTATGTCTACAATTAGTGCTTTAATATTAAATAATGATGAATCCTAACTTTGGTTAATGAGTATTCTTGAGAAATGCACTAATAAATATCAATATGATTCAAATTATTCTCATTAATTAAATATTTAATATGTGTCTATATAT
>NW_018178211.1:0-249 GCF_001263595.1 Phalaenopsis equestris
TTCATGGCATCAGGTCCAATCCATGCATGGAATGTTCATATGGAGCCATCTAAGTGGCTAGAATGGGAGATAATGGCTTCTGGAGTTCATGATAAAATGAGTAAATCCTTTAAATTTTCAATGTCAGATTCAATTAACTGTGCTATGAGTTAAAAGATGTTGATAACTTTCAGCCTATCTAATCCACCTAAAAAAGAAAGCTGAAGCCCAGTCTTATAGTGAAAAAATAGAATATATACATATATATAT
>NW_018178212.1:0-249 GCF_001263595.1 Phalaenopsis equestris
ACCACCGACTGCCCATCGATCTGGGAATAAAGTGGTGTTTCTTTTAATGACCGTCTCTTCCAACATGAATAGCTCCTTCCAGAAGTGGTCGAGGAACATTTTGTCCTTAGCTGATACAATCAATTCTGACACTCAGTGTAAACGGACCACTTCCTGAATAAACACTGTCACAACTGAGACCGCACTATAGGAATGTCGTAAGGAAATGAAATGTGCATACTTACTCAAGCAATCCATGATCATCATGGT
>NW_018178213.1:0-249 GCF_001263595.1 Phalaenopsis equestris
AAAAAAAACATTTTCTTGGTATAATTATGAGTTCATTGATTCCCTCCTTTTGAAGAACTACTTCAAAAGGAGATATAACAACTACGTACTTAGACATACATGACATATTGATCATGCAACCTCCCACTTTAATCTTCACCTAATGAAATCACCAAATAATATATATATATATATATATAGTTAGGGGGATATTGCATAAAAAGAAAACTAGATGCATATTATTGTGACTTACTTTAGAAGGGGTGATCA
>NW_018178214.1:0-249 GCF_001263595.1 Phalaenopsis equestris
ATTTTAACAAATTTATAGTTATAATGACCGGCTCAACAAAACAAATGTAAAGACTTTAGAATTGGTCCAATTTCAATCATATAAAGTGCATATCAAACCATTCAAGCATAATTGGATGCTTTGGTTCATCAATTGAATGATCAAATAAACTTCACTTTTAACATAGTTATGGTTGAATCGAACAACTTGACGAGACTGTGATCGCTTAATTATGAGATCATCAACACACCCAACCCTTTAAGAAAACAC
>NW_018178215.1:0-249 GCF_001263595.1 Phalaenopsis equestris
AGGAGGCATTTCCAAGATAGCTTTATTCTTATCCGAGTCAATCTTGATTCCTCGATGATGGACAACGTATCCTAGAAATTTTCTGGAGGTGATGCTGAAGGCACATTTTAATGGATTCACCTTTAGATTATATTATCTTAATCGTTCGACTTCGATCCTCAAATTGTACAAATGATTATTTTTTTGTTTGCTCTTGATATCCAAATTATCCACGTAGCATTCCACTTAGTTTTCAATGAGGTCATCAAA
>NW_018178216.1:0-249 GCF_001263595.1 Phalaenopsis equestris
TTTTGGAAGAATGACTAGGTGTCCCACTAAACTAGTATAACATTTTTTTATAAAACGTTTAGAGAGGAGAAGCATGAAGAAGCCCACCAAAAGGTTCAGCCCCTAAGTTAGCATGTACCCAAAAATGAGAAGCATATTTCATTTTCTTTTTTTGGAAGTCTTTGCAGAGGCAAAAGACAAAGTCCAACAATAAAAGATAGGAACACCACACCTTTAAGGGGCGCCTTGAGGCTTGCCTCCACAAAATTC
>NW_018178217.1:0-249 GCF_001263595.1 Phalaenopsis equestris
ACGCTCAAGACATGTAGAGAGGTTTTCTCAGTCATTATGAGGAAAAGTGGTTAGATTAATGGTAATGTAGGATACAAGTTGTGCAAAAAAGATTTGCATTGAATATGTTCAACACCTCAAATTACACTTGATAGGAATTCATGGAATTTGAGGATTCATAAAGCTGACCCCAAATTGTTGGGATGAGGATAATTCTGCTGATGTTAACAGAGTAGGCGTTATTCAAACTGAAAGGATAGTAAATTTCTT
>NW_018178218.1:0-249 GCF_001263595.1 Phalaenopsis equestris
ATTAGACGATGAGAATTAAATTTTCTATATTTATCTATTTAATAAATAAAAGAGTCACTAAAATAAAGTAAATTAATATAATTAAATTTACCTTACTACTGGTTGTCTGCATTTTTTATAAATATTTTTCTTCTATCGCCTATCTTTTAATCAACTAATTAAACTCGAAAAGTTAGTTTAAAATACCTGAGTTAAATAAATCAGTGAATACTCATATTTCTAAACTACAGTAATACAAGGGAAAAAAAA
>NW_018178219.1:0-249 GCF_001263595.1 Phalaenopsis equestris
AATAATATCACGAGAATATTTTTACTTCAAAATCATTATCCCTCCCTCATTTGTGGAAGAAGTTAGGAAAATTAAGGTGTTTTACTTGAAAATCAAGCTTTCCTCTTTCCTTCTTGTCTTCTTCCCTTCATCCTTAGCTTTGTTCACAGCTCCCTGTTCGACATAGGAGATGCTACGGGATGGAAATAGAATGCTGAGTTAGCGCAGAGGTTTTTAACACACACACACAGATATATATATATATATATA
>NW_018178220.1:0-249 GCF_001263595.1 Phalaenopsis equestris
GCAATTTGAATTGAATCAATAAGAAGAAACAATTTTTCTCTTCACTTCTGTTTTTTATGGTATCAAAGTGAGAGAAGAAAAAAAAGAAAAAATCCCGGAGAATCCTGCCTTTCACGTGAAGAAGATTGTCTTGCGTGAAGAAGATCGTCTCTCGGTGAAGGAAGCAGCGTGAAGAAGATAGTCTCGCATGAAGAAGATCGTCTCTCAGTGACGAAAGCAGGAGCTTGCCCTCTTCGAACCGAAGAAGGC
>NW_018178221.1:0-249 GCF_001263595.1 Phalaenopsis equestris
CACACAAATCTTTAACTAAATGGTAGAAATATTGCTTTAAATATTATTGATTCCATTTTTTCAAATGTTTTTTGTTTGGTTATGTTATTTCAGAATAGTATTCCATTGCCCATGGCAATGAGCAATGATCAACAATCTCCGCATATGCAATGGATTCATGGTTGTGACGGGCATCATCTTATGCGTTCAGAAGATGCTTATTTAATGCAGAGGTCAGGGCATGTACACTATTTATTTGTTTTCTTTTTT
>NW_018178222.1:0-249 GCF_001263595.1 Phalaenopsis equestris
GGGTCTTCGAGATGGCTGAACACCTGCACCACCTGTGGCCATCTGCAAACAAAGGAATGATATTAATAAGATTAATACTGGTAGGAAGAATAATCATAAATAGAAAGAAACAATGCAGTAAAGATAAGACACAAGTAAAAACTATATGTGAAAACAGAAAAAACGAGAGTAAAGAACTATGCCTCAATGCAATAAAAATAAAAGATAAAAATTAGCAGTAGTAATCACTAATATAAACTTATATATATA
>NW_018178223.1:0-249 GCF_001263595.1 Phalaenopsis equestris
TTGATAAACAAGTAAAATATCAAGATTTAAGTTTTCAATTTTCTCAAGATTCCATCTTGGCCTGGAAAGTAATTGATATTGTTGGTTATCATGCCCATTCAAAAAGGTTAATATTGTTTATCTTAATTTTATTAGCATTTTTTGATGATTTATGGGCTATTTGATTTGCTGAAAAAGAAATGCAATGATTGTTTGGTCGGCGGCAAAAGATGTGCATTATATTCCTTCTGCATAAGTTTTGAAAACATT
>NW_018178224.1:0-249 GCF_001263595.1 Phalaenopsis equestris
TACTTACATATCTCACAGCTAAAAATTCATATTTACAAACAAATCACTTTGGTGCTTTAAACCTATGCATAAAGAGAAAATATTACATCCGGAGTCCTGAAGTACGGACTCCAATTAAAATTTGACGCGTGCCCTTGTCTAAAACACGGAGAAGTTTGAAACTCGACTCGGTCATGGAGTACAACATGGTTGTACTTTGATTTTTCTTCAGTACAATCGTGTTGTACTCTATGGCTTCGACATCAAAAT
>NW_018178225.1:0-249 GCF_001263595.1 Phalaenopsis equestris
TGGTCGTCTCTAGTCATTAGTATTTGCTGCCAACCATTAGAGTTCTCTGCCAACCACCAAATGCTGCCATCAATCTCCACTAACAATAATTATTGTAGTCTTAACTACTCATATAAGGTTGTATTTGTCAGGTTATTTTATAGTTATAGCTTCAACATACTATTTTAATCCCATATTCCTTAATCTGGAGAGGAGCAAACATCTACAATTTCAATTTACTGAGGCGAAACTTTGTCGTATTTTTTTTTT
>NW_018178226.1:0-249 GCF_001263595.1 Phalaenopsis equestris
TTGTGGTTTCAGTTGTATGCCCAACAAACATGTTTCTACACCTGTTCTAACAAGATAGATATCGCCGACTCATATTTGAAAGATTCACGAACATGAGTTAGGTGTAGAAATTTAATTAGAAATACTTCTATTTCGCAAATCTCATTACTTCTACTGTCTTCGAATGTTCACTATAGTAATTCAGCTTCCCATGGATTATAATATTGGGATATGATTTTGAAGACTGATATTAATGGATTGTATAAGGCT
>NW_018178227.1:0-249 GCF_001263595.1 Phalaenopsis equestris
CCTCCTAGACTTCAATTTCCCTGGAAATAATTTTTCTTTAGAATTGTATAGTAAAACTTCTTATCCAAGTTCTAAATCCTTTTTTAAAATCTTTTAATCATGTCATAATTTCATATTTTCCTTATAAATCTTTGCATTTTCATAAGATTCATTTTTTATCTACTCAAGTTCATTCAATTGCAATAGATTTTTTCTCACCAACATCTTCCAAACTATGTTTAAATTCTTTGATAGCTCAATAAGCTTTAT
>NW_018178228.1:0-249 GCF_001263595.1 Phalaenopsis equestris
TTATCCTGGTTTCTTTTTCCCTTACCTGTTAATTGATGAAAATGCTCAAGTATTTTTTGTGTTATGAGTTGTTGGTGAGTGTGCATATATTTCATATATATGGTTGTCGTAGGTTCCTTGCAGAGCTTGTCGTTGGTGAGTGTAAATGTCATAGTTAAGGCGCAGGACGATCGTTTGTGCAATCCTTGCGGAGCTTGTCCTTGTCGAGTGCTAACGTTTATAAATAGGACTCAGGACGATCGTTTGTAC
>NW_018178229.1:0-249 GCF_001263595.1 Phalaenopsis equestris
GAACCTTAAAATCCTATGGCTTGCTATTTAATTCAAAGGAAAATTTTATTGTTGTAATTCAGTTTTACTTTATCGAAGTTGCTCTTCTATACATTCTTATCATGCTGCCCATAGAGTTAGTTTCAAGCTCCTCATCCAAGTGACAGCTCCAGGTTCATGGTTTAAGGTCTTACATTTTTTTGTGTCAAGTTTTGTTATCATTCAAGTTTTATAAGGGGTTAAAGTTAATTAGAGTGACACCAGTTAGGA
>NW_018178230.1:0-249 GCF_001263595.1 Phalaenopsis equestris
ATATTATATTTGTACCATTAAAATCTTTAATATGATAAAAAAACACCATTTCTTACTTTTAAAAAAAGTGAAATGCAACTTATATGTGGTGCTATAGAACCGTGTAGCTGCAGGTGAGGCAGGCACTAAGCAAGGTCTTGCGCTCCTTATCATCTTTTGGGTAGAGTATATTTAATTTCATTATGTCATTCAAATGATTTAATGAGAGAAGAGAATTTTCCATTCGGGACAAAATTTCAATGGAATCAT
>NW_018178231.1:0-249 GCF_001263595.1 Phalaenopsis equestris
AGCATTATGAGAGAGATCGAGGTGCTTCAGTCGGTTGAGGCGAGAGAGGGAGGCGGGAATTGTGCCAGAGAGGGAGTTGAAAGAGAGGGTAAGAGAATTGAGGAAGCTGCATTTAGAGAGCTCAGGGGGGATTGAGCCTGTTAGTCTGTTTCAGGAGAGATTGAGATCGACTAAATAGGGCATCCATTCGCAAAAATCTGGGGGGATGTGGTCTGTGAGAGAGTTGCCGGATAGGTCAAGGGCGTTAAC
>NW_018178232.1:0-249 GCF_001263595.1 Phalaenopsis equestris
TGCTGGATCAACGTCCATACAACTTTCAGAAATTTTATCTCGCAGCACAATTCCTTTTGCGACGATAAATTGGTATTTTCCCAATTGAGAACTAAATTTGCTTCTTCACAGCATTTTAGAACTCTAGTTAAATCATCTAAAGCATGAATCAAAGGCTGTTCAAAAAACTAAAAAATCATCGATGAAAACTTCAATTACTTTCTCAATTAGATCTCATGAAATTGACATCATGCACCTTTGAAAAGTTGC
>NW_018178233.1:0-249 GCF_001263595.1 Phalaenopsis equestris
TGATTTGTGATAGTATTAAAATCATTCATGTGTTGTACAACATACTTACCTTCTGCCATCTTCAAACTGAATAAATTCTTCATCAGATACACCTTGTTATTCACTGATGGTTGTTTGTTCATACCTGACAGGGCTGCTATTGAGATCTGTAGTTGTCCTTTCTTCGATTACGTTGTGTGCAAGGATCAATCGATTAACCCACAAAACTTGTCGATCTAACAAATTTCAGTGGGCTTCATCCATCTTCTC
>NW_018178234.1:0-249 GCF_001263595.1 Phalaenopsis equestris
GTGCATGTTGTGGTGTTATTGGAAAACAACAACAACAAAACACAATACCACCACAATACCACCGGTACAACGGTTTCACTTCAATAACCCCACCATATAATTTGAATAACATCATAGTAACAACGCAACAATACCGGTGATAAACACCGATAACATCGTCAGGAGGTTCACACAAAATAACATTGTGGTAACACCACAATAACCCCGATAAAAAAACTTCAATAACACCTGTGAATAGCCCCAATAACA
>NW_018178235.1:0-249 GCF_001263595.1 Phalaenopsis equestris
CTTCAGACTCCTTGTAATTCTATAAATACTCTCTATTCAGAGTATTAGAAAAAGCAAACACATGAAATGAAATAGCTCCTCTAAGTATTTTTTAATTCATTTAGTTCTCCACTCAATTTTGGAGTTATTAACATCCTTAAATCTACTATTTATTGCATTCGCGGTAATGAGATCATCTCACCATCGAAGCTTAGATCCAATTACAAAAACCCAAATTTGCTCACCACCGTCCAATTCTTCTGTTTACTT
>NW_018178236.1:0-249 GCF_001263595.1 Phalaenopsis equestris
ACACTTAAGTGGGTAAGATCCCTCAACTTCTCTATCGTTGAAAATTGGCGATCATGGCGTGCTGGCGGGCAAGTTGCAGGGTGAGCATTTCTTTGGTCTTAATGCACATTTTCTGTAGAAGATTGGATCATTTGCAAACTCAATTTAATCCCAAAACACACATAGGTTAACACAAAAGCTTATTGTTTTAAGGAAGATTCGCATACATACTACGCAATTCCTATGTATTTACATGTCTAACTCCTAAGC
>NW_018178237.1:0-249 GCF_001263595.1 Phalaenopsis equestris
ATGATCTATTGAAAATTAAACGAGTCAAAAGATGACGAGATTATTAACAGTTTATCAGCCGATTATCAATTACTAATAATTTAATGGCTACTTAGTCAAAAGCATTTAACCGCTAAACAATTCAACCGACGATGCATTTTTCTAAGTCATGTTATGGCTCACAAATTGTAGTCGAGATTCAGTCGAAAATCTAGCTTATGGACTGAAAAAGATCTGATTATCGACTAATTTGTCTGCGGATAATCAGAG
>NW_018178238.1:0-249 GCF_001263595.1 Phalaenopsis equestris
TGTTTGGAACCTAATTTGAATCATGTTTAGAACATTTACCAAGAGTTCTTAAGCACTGCAAAGAAATAAATTTAGTCCTTATATCGCAAAAATGTCAATTTATAGTAGAATAAGGAATTATTTTAGGACATGAGATATCAGAAAATGGTATGGAACTAGACCCTCCAAAAATTCAAGTGACCGTTACTTTACCATACCCAACAAATGTGAGGGAAATCAGGAGTTTTTTAGGACATATTGGATTCTACA
>NW_018178239.1:0-249 GCF_001263595.1 Phalaenopsis equestris
TTGCAGCTTCTTGAAAAATCTGTCAAAACACAATTTAGCTAAACAGACAAAACTGTGTGGTGTCGCACCGTCACCCCAAATTGACACATATATTATGGTTGTTATCTTCTTACAAGTATTCATAAAAATTTTAAGTTCCTATCCTACTAATATATATATTTTTTTAATTTAAGCTATTGATTTTCAGCTAACTATAGTCAGAACTCATGTGTATGTGCACACGCACACGTGTGTGTATGTCTATATATA
>NW_018178240.1:0-250 GCF_001263595.1 Phalaenopsis equestris
AAGAAGTTGTTAAGAAAAAAATTTTAAAGTGGTTGAATACTATAATTGTTTATTCTATTTTTGGCAGTTCTTGGATTTAGTCCTACTCATTATGTTCATATGAAATAGGGAGAGGTTGTAACTACAAAAATCTGCATGCACAGAATTTTGATGGAAAATAATCATAAGGCTAGAGCAGATCCTTAAAGGAGATTGAACCCTATAATGAAATAGGTTCTTAAGAAAGAAATTTTAAAGTGGTTGGATACTG
>NW_018178241.1:0-250 GCF_001263595.1 Phalaenopsis equestris
TTTCTGCAAGATGAAGGAAAGTGCCAACCTCAGCTGAAACTTTATCGAGTTTCTGCACAACCTCCGTCAGTCTCTTCAAGTAGGGATCGATTTTGAGAGCACGTTGTCCTGTTCTCTTTAAAAAGCTAATGGCCAAACGCACCTTTCGTCGCTTCTTATTTTTGATCAGCTGTTTTTTAAGCTTCATGTACTCCAACTCATCGAGCAAATCATCCGCCTCATCGATGGCATCTCTAAGCAGCCATATCCA
>NW_018178242.1:0-250 GCF_001263595.1 Phalaenopsis equestris
CCCCCTCCAGCCACCCCAACTTGTTGCCGCCTCTTCCAGCCACCTCCAGTTTGATGTTGGCTCCTCCAGCCACCTACCTACTTGATGACAACATCTTTCAGCCACCTCCAACCTGCTGGCCCCTTCCAACCACCTCTTCCAATCACCTCCAACTGGCTGTCATTCACCACCGAACCCATTTAGTCACTATTTCTCCTTAAATCACAGCCCCACTGCCTTCAACCTCAACCCTAATTGAACCCATGTGTCT
>NW_018178243.1:0-250 GCF_001263595.1 Phalaenopsis equestris
GGATAAGGCAATTATACCGCCAGAATTGAATGAAAACATGAGAGGCTTTTAGATACACAATTTATATATATTTACATATCAAACATCTAAACATTTATATTTACATACATACAACTCAAATCTTTAATATCACATCAAAAATGCTATCATTTCTTCCTTCTGAAGAGTGACATACACCTTTTCTTTTATATGTTTATGACTATCGTGTTAGGAGTGTAAATATCAAACTTTGGGTGTTACATATGTAAAT
>NW_018178244.1:0-250 GCF_001263595.1 Phalaenopsis equestris
TCAATAAAACTTACCTTAGGTTCTATTTTGATATGGTATCAGAGTCATGACCCTAACTTAGCTGTTGGACTCTCTGGTTGGCTAGGTTTACTTTCAATTGCCTCTACCTTCCTGCCCAGGTCCCTGCCGTTTTCCCTAATCCTGTCTCCAGGATCCCGACTCTGCGGCTAGGTTCCTGCCTCCAAAGAAGGTCTCTAGGCGACCTAGTTCCCATCTCCAAGATTCCCTGCTCTCGTCTCCAGGATTCCCT
>NW_018178245.1:0-250 GCF_001263595.1 Phalaenopsis equestris
GGGTTGATTTGGGTGACCTAGGGCATGTCTAGCCCATTATGGCTAATTTGGGTTCTTCACATGGTCAAAACCCTAAACTCACACAACCAAGGGTTGGGGGTTTGAGCTTTGCACTGGTGGGGCCCAATAAAGCACAATTTCAGTTTAGAGTCATGTGCAAGTAAATGGGGGCAAGTTCTCACAAAAGTGAGGTCAACAATTATTTATAAACCGACCACCCACTTTCATCCATTTTTCAAATTCTCACTCA
>NW_018178246.1:0-250 GCF_001263595.1 Phalaenopsis equestris
AAAAAAGGAAACCTAAACTAAGAAATCCCAATCAAAAAAACCAAAAGGAAAGAAAAGGCAAAACAAAGCTTAAAAGAGTAAAAGAGCTAGCCACTGAAATCAACTGCAGAAGCCCCAGAAGACCAAAACAAGAAATCAGGGAAATGAGTAGACCAAAGGACCATAGAAACTTGGAAATCGATCGACAATGAGGGTAAAAAAGGTAAGAAGAACGTAGGAGAGGGTGTTGGAGAGATCTCACCAGTCGATA
>NW_018178247.1:0-250 GCF_001263595.1 Phalaenopsis equestris
CATCCCTTGAGTGAGAGAACTTGATTCCACATAGAAGCCCCATCACAGAAAGCCTCTAAGATAACTCTAGACCAAAACCTGAAATCAAGTTTGACCGAAATCATATCTAGATAAATCACCATAGGCCGAGAAATTATCTGGAGGTTTGTTGAGTCCATTTGAAGCTTCAAAAGCCATGTGATTGAGGCCTCTCCTCTCAGAAAAAGTTATTGAATCTCAACCCTAATCCAAGCCTATTTTGATTCTCCAT
>NW_018178248.1:0-250 GCF_001263595.1 Phalaenopsis equestris
TGGCGCCTTACATCATTATTGGAGCTTCCTTTAGCTTCTTTTCCCTTTTTTTTCTTTCTTTACTCAGATCAATCAAATAATGAGTAAAATTACATACATAGCACCTAATCAGACATCTGCGAGATATCTTTGTGATTCACGCTGACATCTTTTCGTTGTACAATACTAAATTTCATCCCTAAGCTTTATTTAAAAAAAATTGAGGCGTTTACGTATAAGTACATAGCATCTATTTTTATAACCCATACCT
>NW_018178249.1:0-250 GCF_001263595.1 Phalaenopsis equestris
ATACTCCTAAGAGCATGGGGGTGTTTAAAATCTAATATCTAGCTTCCCAATGTCATTGGATTGGAAAATTAATAAAAGGAAAAGGCTTTAGTGATAGGAAAGGATGTCTTTATCAACTAGGCCGGGTGATCTCGATGATGCATAATTCGGTCGGGCTGCCATTAGGTTAGACGGTTGCTACACCGTTTGGCCATCATGTCAGGCAAACCTTTAATGAGGACTGATTCTACCAACTCTAAAAACCAGATAG
>NW_018178250.1:0-250 GCF_001263595.1 Phalaenopsis equestris
AGAAAGATGGGATTAAGAAGGCTGGAAAGGAAGAAAAGTTTCGAGTAGTTTATTTGTCCCGTCTTTTTGTCTGATGGAGGTCGTCGGTTGAAGCTTCTTCCAGTGAGAAGCCCGATGGAGGAAGGAGGCGAGGGAAGACATGGTTGGCCGTATCTTTCGATTTTGGCTAGGTGGGCTCGGGACGAATATGGCAGAGGAAGGAATGACAGATTAGCTTACAAAGAGCATTTTTTGTCCAGTCTGCTCAAGT
>NW_018178251.1:0-250 GCF_001263595.1 Phalaenopsis equestris
AGGAATAAAATGTATTGAATTGAGATGGACCTATCCCATGTCTAAACTCAGTATGTCTTCTCTATATCCTTATGTTCGATTTAAAACTGGGCTGTAGAGAACACAGTTGGTCCTACTCCCACAAAAAGATATACTAGAGTTCAGGGACAATGAGAAAATTAAGGATTCGTCGCCCTCAAATTGCACAATCCTAATCATAGAAAAACAATCATAACACAAACACAAACGCGTAACACAACAACAACAACAA
>NW_018178252.1:0-250 GCF_001263595.1 Phalaenopsis equestris
CTAAAGATTTGAGTGTTGTGCAAATAAATATCAAATTATAAATGTTGTATATGTAAATATATAAGAATTGCATGGTATAAACGTAAACCACTATAGGTCTAAGCACTACTTCCATATAAAGTTGGGGTCAAAGCTAGACAGCTCTGGAGTTTTTGTTGGTCAACGATTAGGTTCTCCTCATGCGATAATCACTCTCTCCATTGTCTCTAGTGGTGTAAACAGCCCGTGTTCGGCTCGTTTATATTTCGAG
>NW_018178253.1:0-250 GCF_001263595.1 Phalaenopsis equestris
AAAACATAGAAATCGAGTGGTAAAAATTGAAGTTTGGGTAGTTGATATGTGTTAATTCATAAGAATTGTGTGGTACGTATGCAAATACATTAAAAGTAAAATAAAAGGGCTCAATTCATATGTATTTACATGCCTGAACTTCAACTTTTGAAAATGTGAAACATTCCTTTTTCATGTGCAGAGGTAAGGTGGTACAGGTATTCAAAAATTAAAGCTTTGATAGATATGTAAATACATAGGAAATGAGCTG
>NW_018178254.1:0-250 GCF_001263595.1 Phalaenopsis equestris
AGACTGTTCGCGAACAACGAGTTTTTTTGACAGCAAAATAATCTCTTTTGTATGTCAGTGGACCCCACTTTAATTTATTTAAAAAAATTATTGGATGTCACACGTGCACTGTCCGCACAGAATAATTGTTCGATAATTCTGATAGGGTCGGGATGGTTACAATAAACTGAAAATAAAAGGATTTTTATATTATGTAAATTTAATTTTTAATTTTTCGTAAATTATTATTCTCATGCACCTGAAAAAAAAA
>NW_018178255.1:0-250 GCF_001263595.1 Phalaenopsis equestris
TAGCAATAAAAAGCTCAATTAACTTATAAATTATTAAGAGATAACAACCTCGTCAACCATCATGGAGCAGGTTGAGTATACTATATATCCTCCAGATTTTGAATTAGCATCAACCAAATCAATTGCAGCTAGAATCAGTTGCTGCGGAAGATATCAACACAAATCACAAATAAAATCTCAAAAATAAAATAAAAAACTCATCAAACAGAACCAAACAGCAAATTCAGCAATTACATAAGCATTCAGGACT
>NW_018178256.1:0-250 GCF_001263595.1 Phalaenopsis equestris
ATTGCACTTTAAAGGAATATATTTTGTATGTTTTTTATTTCAGGTGCATAGAATAAAATATTTTGAGAAAATGAAAGAAAAATGAGTAAAAAATGTGCAATTTGTACGGCGTCATAGTGCCGGCCCCTGGCGCTATAGCGCCACAGATGCGTGCAGTAGACGCTATAGAGCCCAGACCGACGCTATAGAGCCAGTAACTTCCCTTCTAGAAGATACATTGAATTTGGCCAAATTTTGAAGGGGTGTTTGA
>NW_018178257.1:0-250 GCF_001263595.1 Phalaenopsis equestris
TTGGGATGGATGTGAGTCCCTAAGCATTCCAACCTAATGTAGTTCGTCACCTCATAGGTTAGATGTAAGTCCTTATGCTTTTCTTCCTAACGTTAAAATCTCTTTGAAATTGGTGTGAGACCCCCTTAAATTGAGCCAAGCTTCCTATTCTCATTCCGGAGCTGGTACCTAAATTCTATGTCCCATTCCAGAGTCAGTACTTAAATTCTGATTCTCTTTGTTACCTCTTAGGTTGGATGTGAGTCCCATT
>NW_018178258.1:0-250 GCF_001263595.1 Phalaenopsis equestris
TTGTACATGGCCAGGAGCATACTGTTTCTCTATGGCCTTTGAATAACAAAGTTATTTTTTATATTGTCAAACAATCACATTTAATTTTTAGGTTAAAAAAACATTGTTAAAATCCAGACTTCTTTAAAAGTTTTTTTCATTATTGGCATCATCGATCGTGTTCATTTTGGGCTACACAAAATTAGATATTGTTCTAAAATGCTTGCAAAAAATGATGAACACAAATATATATGAATGTTTATGGTTGCAA
>NW_018178259.1:0-250 GCF_001263595.1 Phalaenopsis equestris
ACACAATCACAAGAAATTGTGATAGATCAAATGGTCCAAAGAACAAGTTTGCTGACCAAATAAAAACCTAATGCAATCCAATTTGTTCTTCATGATACATGCACATAATCAAAACAGATACAACACTAACACAATAAAAACAATGCTACAATCACAAAATTGAATATAATTAAAGTTTTCACAAGGAACTTTCAATTTTCACCATATCATCAACTGCATATATCCTTTCGTCGGCTCGCTCCTGTGGTAT
>NW_018178260.1:0-250 GCF_001263595.1 Phalaenopsis equestris
CGAGTCTGTCTCCTTAACCACTCGGACATATCGACTTTTATCTATTTATGCTTAATATTTTATTTATATAAATCATTTAAAATAGTAAGATTACTATTTTTAATGGATGATAATTTAATATAAATCAAACATCAAATTTAAGAGAAGCTATTTTCTGGGTATTAATTAATTGATAGGCTTATAAAAAAAAATTAAAATTGTTATTATTCTAAAATCAAATATGTGAAAATCTCAATTCAATTAGAATTAT
>NW_018178261.1:0-250 GCF_001263595.1 Phalaenopsis equestris
GTGATTTATAATCTAATATTGGTCCATAATTTCCTGAGTGTGATAAGTTATGCATTATAGCAGCATGTAGAAGTTGTCTTAGAAAGCCTTCTGGGCTGCTCTTAGAGCCATTAAGTTTCTAAGAATCTTGGATCCAAAGCAGGGGCAGTACAAGATTATTTTGTATTTACTAAACAAATGTGCCACGGGAAGTTAGCCATCTCTGATTAGAGTGTTGTAATAACCTGCAGTTAATTCAGATGAATGGAAA
>NW_018178262.1:0-250 GCF_001263595.1 Phalaenopsis equestris
TGCTTGCACTTCTCTTCCTCTATCCCCGAGGAAGCCTGAAAAAGAACACAAAAGAGGTCGTGTTATTTTCTTTCTTCTTCTTCCGCAAAGCACGTTGAAGCTCTCTCAAATCTCTCGCCTGTAGGAGTTGATCGCACAAGATAATTCGGAGGAGGTTCTGTTTGTAACTTAAAGAAGAAAAGCGCGTCGTTTCGCGAATCATAGGCGGGAGCAGTTCGCGAAACTGTAAGGTCACGGTCACGACCTTTCT
>NW_018178263.1:0-250 GCF_001263595.1 Phalaenopsis equestris
AGGTGACAGACATCCATAGGGACCACGTCACACCATGCCTTCTTATGTAATTGTTCTCTTAGTGAAAGCTCTACTAAGCAACTCCTGTCGATGCTAACCTGATTCTCTTTCTTAAGCCATCTCAGTGAGTACGATTGGGAATGCCTCTGTATTGTAAGTTCCAATTTATCTACTATTTGAGTCGATGCCACATTCTAGCTGCTACCACCATTGATGATAAGACTACATACCTTTCTATTCACTGTGCAGC
>NW_018178264.1:0-250 GCF_001263595.1 Phalaenopsis equestris
AACATGAGCTGTTAAAATGTTGTGACTGTCAGAAAACTACTATCAGACTTTTTAAAGATAAAACAAATTTGTGATAGCCACCAACGTTTTTTAAAAAAGAGTTTCTCATTTCTTCTGCAGTAATTTCATAGCTACTTCTTCAGACAGTTAGTGCTGCCCCAAATAAACCCTAAGTATGGCGGTTGTCAGAAAACTATAATATGATATTTTGAAAATTTAAAAAGAAATTATAATAACAATCGTAACTTTT
>NW_018178265.1:0-250 GCF_001263595.1 Phalaenopsis equestris
TTTGAAAATGCATAAGCTGCTAAAATGTAGTTTACCCAAACAGGCGAGGTGCGATTTCAAAACGCCACCACACTAAATAAACTGCCCCAAATGTGAGTGTGGTGTGCAACATTTTGGCCCTGAGACTCTTCTTTTTGTCCTGATGCTGAAGGATTAGTGTAAGTTTTTGAACTGATTGAGATCGGGATACTCGTCGAACCATCCCAATTCTGATAAATTGGTTCGTAACTGTCTCAAGATATACAAACTT
>NW_018178266.1:0-250 GCF_001263595.1 Phalaenopsis equestris
CTCAATAATAATTATCATTCCATTTTCATTAATGGTAACTCTCAAGGTTACATCAAAGCTACTATAGGCATAAAGTAATGTAACCCACTATCTCCCACAGTCTTCATACTTGCTTTTGATTACTTAACTAAACTGTTGAACCAATTAATGGTCAAAGCTCCTCACTGTTTATATAGCCACAGATCTAACATTTTTTTTAACCACTTAGTTTTGGTTGATGATGCTATTATATTTGCCAAACCAACTAAAC
>NW_018178267.1:0-250 GCF_001263595.1 Phalaenopsis equestris
CTTATCTACTTATCCAGCTCAACCTACGGCGGCTCTGAAAAGACACGTGATGCTTCGCCATTCGACATCGCCAGCCATCTCAGCACCATGCATCTCACGGTTCACGTACCATATCCTCATCTGGCATAATCTAGAGCACTCATTCAATACACGCGAAAACGGAAAACATTCGTTAATCTTCCTCGATCTCTCTAACTTGACAGCCGTTAAAATTTGAACCTTAAGATCTCTCTCAATACTCAACCAAATC
>NW_018178268.1:0-250 GCF_001263595.1 Phalaenopsis equestris
ATGAAGATTGAAAGGCTAACACATCAAATTTCTGAAATCTAAGCACAAAAAAATATTTATAGAAAAAAGTCAGCATAAACAAACGAAGAAATCACATGTCTTACATTATAGGGCTATGACGAAGATTTAGCTATTGTGCATGACGAAAGAAAATACAAAGATTTTCATTAAAAATATTTAAGAAAAGAACGTAGGAATGTACATAAAACACAATCTTGAGTCAGTCGCCCTTGTAAAAAACTACAATCCT
>NW_018178269.1:0-250 GCF_001263595.1 Phalaenopsis equestris
AAAAAACAAAGCAAATGCTACCATTGAATGTTCTAGTGGACATCAAGAAGGAAACACAAATTCTCGAGAGAATTGCCATTTGACGGAATTGAACATCAATCATTGACTATAGACATAGAATGCAAGGCTGGAAGCAAAACAAAGAACCAGTGCTTTGAAACATTCATTACAGGCATTCCTTCAAAAGTTTGTTTTGTTGAAAACTCTTTGCAAACGACATGAGCCAATTTATCAGATTAGAAGATAAGAG
>NW_018178270.1:0-250 GCF_001263595.1 Phalaenopsis equestris
GGCCATTTATTGTGATAAAAGCCTATCATTTTGGTGCTGTGGATATTAAAGATCCAAAAATAGAATGAATAATTAAAGAAAACTGACATCAACTAAAACCTTACATTTGTGACAACAAGCATTTGTATGAAGAAATTCTGATGTTGGGTCAACCTGAGTAAGACATTAGATACGTCAGGCTGACAACGTTAAACCAAGCACTTAGTGGGAGGTAACCCATAGTTATCTATGTGGATTGATTTATGATTTT
>NW_018178271.1:0-250 GCF_001263595.1 Phalaenopsis equestris
CATTCTAATCCTACACATGATTAATTCTCATAACATGGAGAAAGAGTAAGGAAAAATTTCTCACAAAGCATGGAGAAAACACATGGATTCCTCAATGTAAATGACATTGAAAAATATTGCAATAGTTCAAAGCAAATACAAAAGAGCCCAGGACTTATCTTTACAAAAGATTCCTTTCACAATAAAAAACAATCTCTTACACTCCTTCCAACTTCCTAAAAGCCACCAAGACTCCACAAGAGACTTCTCC
>NW_018178272.1:0-250 GCF_001263595.1 Phalaenopsis equestris
TAGAAAGTGCATCATCCAATGGAGATGGATTTCCCCCTCCTTCTAGTTCTTGCCATAGCCACCTTCCTTCCTTGATGAGAGTTTCTTTCCTTAAAAAAGTCAACACCTTCCTGCAAGTTTTTTAATTCCAAGATTCTTTTCTTCTTTTTACTAGATTTTTGAACTTGTCATTCATATTCCATGTCATTATTCAGTTGCAAGACTAAGTTATCATCCACAGGATGACCCAATTGATCCAAACCTCTAATAT
>NW_018178273.1:0-250 GCF_001263595.1 Phalaenopsis equestris
TTTGGTAGATTTTCATTTAGACAAACAAATATGATTTTACTTCATTTTGCTTGTAATATATTTGAAGTGAAAACAGAGTAATTTGAACTGATAAGTCTTATCATCATTATAGCCTTACTATAACAGGTAAGCGTATATTGCATCAACAATGGAGAGCCATGAATTCTTCAGCTGATTCAAACGTAACCTATCACCATAAAGAGATATTGCAGGGCCCCTATGAAGTTATTTGGCCTCTTCCGAAGAACAT
>NW_018178274.1:0-250 GCF_001263595.1 Phalaenopsis equestris
GCCCGATATAACACACATGACGGTATATTATTAGAGTCCGCACGTAGACTTGCGTACGTACTCCATATGAAATGATTTCTTGCTATAGGGGGTGTGTTGGTGTCCTTTCAACATACCCGCCCCCGCCTTTGGGGCCAATTTGCTCATAAATATTTTTTCTTTTTTTTTTTTGTCTTTCTACCTATTTGTTACAAATTATGTGCCCATACTCATAATTTTGCCAATAATTGAGCGATACATATGTAAATTC
>NW_018178275.1:0-250 GCF_001263595.1 Phalaenopsis equestris
AGAAAAGGATGCTAGAGGCAATGAAATTGTTTTTGTACGAGGAAGGGGACATGCAGGAATAAGCATATACACCATAGGGAGGGAAGAATGAAAATTCACTCATGTTGCAATTGTAACATTTACTTCTTTTTCCCATTTTTACTTTCCTACAGCTGAATCGTAGACAGGGAATTTCGTTCTACAACAGGTCTCTACAGCGGCAAAGAACTCAAGTTACTCGATCATAATGGGTGGTTTGGTTATAGGTTAT
>NW_018178276.1:0-250 GCF_001263595.1 Phalaenopsis equestris
TAACAATGATCCAAGAACCAATTATGAAAATTCATGAAGGTTCGAGCCATTCATTTGTAGGTATGGATTGTTGTCATGACTGTAACTTCTCAATTATCCAAATACATTGTTGATCCAATGCTTCAGCTCATGCTAATGCGACCCAGATCGAATTGTGTTCGTTGGATTCATTCTTTTGTTTTTCAGAAATAACATATGAATTAATGATCATATTTTGAATCAAGTTTATGGAGTCATTGACTATGAACCA
>NW_018178277.1:0-250 GCF_001263595.1 Phalaenopsis equestris
TACTTCCCCGACAATAGTGCCAAAAACTTGATGCGACACATTTTGTTGTATTACTTTTACAGATATTTTTCAATATTACAAAGTACACACAATAATTATAATAATAAACATGCAATTTAAACCCAACAAAAAAAAACTTTAATAAAAATAATTTTATCTTAAACTGTCAAATCCCCTATTACTAACACAACTATACGTATCACTAAAGTAAGAAAAAGCTCTAATGGAGTGCTAGATATCAATTCCACAG
>NW_018178278.1:0-250 GCF_001263595.1 Phalaenopsis equestris
CTAGCTCTTGTTGCTTAGCTTGCTCTTCCAAATGCTGCAGGACTACTAAAGACGGGCTTGCTTGGCCTATTTGTGAACCCTGCTCCTTAACCTGATTCTAAACTACCTTTCCTATGCAAAGTTTTCTCATAAAGTCTCTGCTGTCCCATGCTGATGGCTCATCCATTGTACCTCAGCGAGCGTATTACATTAAAGATAGAAATTGATTAAACTTTTAAATACATCATTTGCAAATGATGATGAAAATCAG
>NW_018178279.1:0-250 GCF_001263595.1 Phalaenopsis equestris
AAATCATTTCAGTTTGAGACATAATCCACATGAATATTTCATAAACAAATTCGGCGCTAAATTTTTTCATCTCTGACTAACAGCCTAATTTTTTACTCTAATCACCTCTATCTACTTGTACTAAAGTTTCCATATTTTAACAAATGAACATTGCACAATCATATCTATTACTTTGGACCAGAATGCCTCTATACATGACCACTGACTATATGGTGAGATCACTCTTGAAAGCTATCGGCGTTATTTCGGG
>NW_018178280.1:0-250 GCF_001263595.1 Phalaenopsis equestris
CTGTTTGCGAACAACAAACCGTTTTGACAGCCCTAGGTGGAAGTATCAAACTTTAGGTATTACATATGTAAATAAAACAATTTTTGAGGTATGTATGTAAATTTCTAAAATAATAAATACTTGTTTGCACATTATGTGTTTGGTCATTTTAAGTTATTTTAGGCATAGTAAGTTGTACTTAGGAATGTTTGCATACACAACACTCAATTCTGATGTGCATTTACATATCTACCACCTAAACTTCAATTTT
>NW_018178281.1:0-250 GCF_001263595.1 Phalaenopsis equestris
TATACATTAAAACTAATGATATTAGAAGTATTCCCAGAAAAAAAAAAAAATCAAAGCAAAATACTTATTATAAAAATTACGGTAGACGAGTGAAGCTACAGCCAAAAATATACGTATATCTAAGCAAAATTCTCAATAAGTTAAATCAGAGAATCGCCAAACGAAAGACACAGAGGCTGAAAAATCTTACTTTTTAGCACAGAATAGACAACCGGACAACATAGATTTCACAAAAAACTCAAAAAAAAAA
>NW_018178282.1:0-250 GCF_001263595.1 Phalaenopsis equestris
ATAACCTAGTTTTATATTTTATTTTTTAGACTTATATGTGGGTACACAAGCCCCATAGTATATAAAAAAGAAGAAAAAGGGAAAACGATGATATACCTCTCAATTCTAGGCCCTAAAAAACTCATTGACCATCTCTCTCTCAAAAATTTCTTCAGCTTCTTCTAACTCATTTCTTAAGGTCTCTCCCGGATTGTATGAGTTCACAAATCACACAGGATCTCATGCCCCAAAGGATTCAACACATAGGGTT
>NW_018178283.1:0-250 GCF_001263595.1 Phalaenopsis equestris
ATAACCTAGTTTTATATTTTATTTTTTAGACTTATGTGTGGGTACACAAGCCCCGTAGTATATAAAAAAGAAGAAAAAGCGAAAACGATGATATACCTCTCAATTCTAGGGCCTAAAAACCTCATTGACCATCTCTCTCTCAAAAATTTCCTCAGCTTCTTCTAACTCATTCCTTAAGGTCTCTCTCGGATTGTATGAGTTCGCGAATTACACGAGATCTCATGCCCCAAAGGATTCAACACATAGGGTT
>NW_018178284.1:0-250 GCF_001263595.1 Phalaenopsis equestris
GAGATCAGGCCATGCGGTCGATCGAATGAGTCGACGAAAATGGTTGGACAAAGGATAAGACCGGTGGTGGTCGATCAGTTGAACCGACAAAAATTGTCGATCGAATTAATCGAACTGGTGGCGATCAATCAATCTAAGTGACGATGATGGTCAAATGAACCGATTGGACCGGTGATGGTATATCAATTGAAGCGACAAAAATGGTCGATCATGTTGATCGAGCAGTGGCGATCAATCGAACGAGTCGGCA
>NW_018178285.1:0-250 GCF_001263595.1 Phalaenopsis equestris
TATGCTTCTCAAATAGGTTTAGATATAAGTTCTAAAGGAAAATTTTGAAATGACCTAAGAGAACTAATACAAATGATACATCATGAAGAAAAAAAAATTTATTGGACAAGATTTAATTAGACATGTAGGTAGAGTAGTAGAAGATTTTTAAAATATCCATCATGGCAACGATTTTGAAGTAGTTAATGAAGAAGTTTGAGACATATTAGATTTTACTTTTGCGTATGATTTTGTTATTACTAATACTTTA
>NW_018178286.1:0-250 GCF_001263595.1 Phalaenopsis equestris
GGAACTGGCGCTCTCCCTTAGAGAATCACTTATGCGCTTTGTGTTACTTCCTTTCATATTTTTTGCAACATCATCATTGCCCTTTCCTTTTGCAAGTTTGTATTATTTATGTTGAGGAGTTGTTGTAACTGATTTGAATTTCAGCAATAATATTTGCATTTTCATTGTGGTTTGGGTTAACTCTAATATAATTTGGTATCAGAGCTAGCCCAATCATAATCATGTTCTAGGAATCCCTAGCATCCATCCC
>NW_018178287.1:0-250 GCF_001263595.1 Phalaenopsis equestris
GCAAAAAAGGACGACATCTGTCCTTCATCCCCGATTGTCCTAACCTGAGAACAGTCTATACCAAAATGCTTTGATCTCGCTTGATACTCAACCTAATCACTTGTGGTTTATTGCTACACCTCCATCAAGTTGAGACAAACATATCTATATGGTAATAAGCATATGAAAGAAAAGTTCTCTTCACAATTGATGAAATCAAATGCTTTTTTAAGATGTTTGAAATATACCTTTGCCCAAGAGGTGAGGTCTC
>NW_018178288.1:0-250 GCF_001263595.1 Phalaenopsis equestris
TTTTTTTTTTTTGCCACAGAATTTCTTGAAGGAGTTTTTACATATCTAGCACTCCAAATTTTGATATTTACGGATTTCACCCCTCTTGTTAAATATTACTAGCCACAGAAAGTTAATTGCAGGTAACACCAAAAAAGGCATCCCATCAATCCTGTGTTAATTTTAGTTTCTCCCTCTTCATTCACAAGACCTAATCTCGCCCTCATTATTACGTCCGTCGTCTGGACGCCGAGCTGCGTCAAGGCGACGG
>NW_018178289.1:0-250 GCF_001263595.1 Phalaenopsis equestris
ACTTTTCATAATTTGAATATTTTTTAAAAGCACTTATTACAAAGCATCAAATTTATCAAAATAACAAAATAGGATATTAAAAGTATTTAAGTGTGTTTTATTTCAGTATATTAAAATTTCTCATATGCATTTTTGATAAGTATGAGTTTTTAAATAGCTTAGTCAACACTATTTGGATATAAATTAAGACATTTAAGAATTGTCATAAAAATAACTAAATTTGTAGTTTTAACAATATCTACTTAAAAAC
>NW_018178290.1:0-250 GCF_001263595.1 Phalaenopsis equestris
TCACCTGAGGTAATTAATCAGTTTTATCAATTGCCTCTAATTACTTTGTGTTTTTATTCAAACTATTATCTTACGGAAGAGGATTTAGACAAGATTATTTCATCTTTAACCGATGGAAGAGGGCTTTAGAAGATCACAAATGAGAGAAGAGTAAACTTTTCTACTTCAAATTTGAATGCCACTGCAAAGGCATGTCATTATTTTAATTATGCTTATATGCTGCCTATAAATCATTTGAGTGAAGTGACTC
>NW_018178291.1:0-250 GCF_001263595.1 Phalaenopsis equestris
CATATATTTACTGTTAGGGACATTTACATATATAGTACTTTTTGGATGTTATATATATATATATATAGGTAAATACATGGGAATAAGGTGATGTGCATGTAAATGCCACATCAAATATTTATTGTTGTTGAATTTACACACATAGCATACAATTCTTATGTATTTACATGTCTCGCCCCTAATACTGACACACATAGCATTAAAATCTTGGGCTAAATACATAGAGACCACTCGAAACATTGATATTTAC
>NW_018178292.1:0-250 GCF_001263595.1 Phalaenopsis equestris
TGAGGTGGAGGATGTTTTGTTTGCAAATAGTATCTAACTTAAAACAAGATTTAGTAAATCTTATAAATCCAATTTTAGTAAACTCAAGGTTGATTTAGGCCCCATTTTGGGTGGCGTTCGAGCTGCAGCGCGGCTTGAAGCCGCGAAAACCTGTCGTTTGGGATGACAGTGTTACTAAGTAGCAGGGCGTTTTAAGTAAAACGAGTGCTGCAGGTTCGACCCCGCGGCCCGCATTTCTTACGTTACACAT
>NW_018178293.1:0-250 GCF_001263595.1 Phalaenopsis equestris
CATAATCTCTTAAAGATCTTTATCGATTTCATTTATTTGATTATCTACGTTCTTTACCATTTCGTTCAAATAACTAATTTCTTTTTGCTGTTTTCAAACTTTTCTTATAGTGTGTTCAAATTCTGAATCGTAAGGTACAAAACATTCAGATCCAATACTACGCATAAAAAAATATAATAAGCAAAGGAAAATTTCTTAAAATGTACTATATTTTAAGAAAAATATTTAATGACATTTTTTTATGATTTTT
>NW_018178294.1:0-250 GCF_001263595.1 Phalaenopsis equestris
AAAAAAAAACTAAATATTGAATCATGAAAAGCAAACAACTAAAGATGAGGCCAAGTAGGAATAAAACAAGGCTAATCAACAATTAAACTTGTTATGATCAAAAATAGAATCAACTACAATTATGTGAACAAGATTTGAAATGTATAAATCACAACCTTGCAATTTGCTAAGGTTGTAATACAGTTAGCAAGGATAATGCTCATAAGTACGAAGAGTACATATATCCCATAATAAACAACAGTTACTCATC
>NW_018178295.1:0-250 GCF_001263595.1 Phalaenopsis equestris
CATTGTAAGCATATTATTCTTGTGGTGAGATCTCGGTATGGAATTCATTGAAGATCCACCATATTTAATTCCATAGAGTTGTTAAAATTTAAAAGCATGGAGGACTACATTGTTATGTTTATGAATTGTTATGATTCTCAACGAATTTTATGAGAATTAGAAAATATGGTCTTCATATTTTGGCTTTTCTTAACACAAATGTCCATTTTCTCTTGTATCATTTATATACTTTAGAACACATCTTCTCGAT
>NW_018178296.1:0-250 GCF_001263595.1 Phalaenopsis equestris
CATCCCGTTTCACAATTTTTGCACGACAGTCTCCAGATTTCCATGGATGATGTCATCTGCCCACCGGTTAAGCCTCTATTGACCGATTAGAACCCTAAAATGACATTTAAGCTCACTTGGGACCTTACCTAATGAGTCAAGGGTTCATTTCTTCCCCTTTATCCAAGTGATATGAGGCATGGGGAAGCATTTTTCTAGGGGATCGACTGGTGATTCTTGGAGAGGAGCTCTAAGAGAAAGGGGGTTTTTT
>NW_018178297.1:0-250 GCF_001263595.1 Phalaenopsis equestris
TCACTGACCGCCTGGAGTGATTGTATACTAAACTATGAAAAATTAGGCCTAATCTATTAATCATGCTATAAACCAAATACATGTTTCACTCGAAGGAAATCCATATAGGTTAACATGAACCTAACCACTATCCACAATTGTGGATAGTGCAAGGAAAATGACAAACTTAATGTTACTGTGAGAATTTTAATAGCCAAAGACGAATATTAAAGGAGTTCTAATAATGTTACTGTGAGGATGTTATTGTCAA
>NW_018178298.1:0-250 GCF_001263595.1 Phalaenopsis equestris
AAAAATAGTTTTTACGTTCCCTTACTACTCTTTCAGCCTATTCCCCTATTTTTTTAACTGAGTTTTGAAATTTAAAGTCTATTTTTGACACTTTTTAAGAAGTTGTTAAATTGCTGAAAAATTATTCGTCGCTAAAAAAATTGTGATGACTATTATAAATTCTGAAAAAATTAAAAAGATGTCACCGTATCTAATCAGAACAATGCTATTTCAATTATTTGAAAATTCAGCTTTTGAAATAAGTTAGTTA
>NW_018178299.1:0-250 GCF_001263595.1 Phalaenopsis equestris
CCTCAGTTGAATGACCCTTTACAAGTCATCTGTGACATTCTCCTAAACAAAAAGTGGAGCATCACGTGCAGACGCTGTGCCACTAGTCTCGACAACATTGAATTCCAAGATTTCTTGATTGAGATAATCTGACAAATCATAATCCTCATCATCAACATTCATTCCTCACTTCTTTGCTAATTCTGAAATCTAAACTTTGAGCTTCCTTAATTTATCATCGACTGCTTTCTCTTTAAGCAACTTAAGAGCG
>NW_018178300.1:0-250 GCF_001263595.1 Phalaenopsis equestris
ATAAAAAAACTTCAACGATAAGACATCACAAAAAATCCAAATGCTAGTTATGACTCACCATCGATGACCAAATTCGTGCATATGAAACTCTTGATTCTTACGATAACCAAAGACAACTTACAGAACGATCAGATCGAATAGGAGAAGAGAGAAGAAAGTGTTAGATCTCCTCTGAGTGCGACAGTAGGGCGCGATAGATATCGATCTCCTCTTCTAAGAGCGAGGAACGTTAGGGCACGAAATGGGGAAA
>NW_018178301.1:0-250 GCF_001263595.1 Phalaenopsis equestris
TTTCACTGAGATTTGTGATGACGCTTATCTGATGTACATATTTTAGTTCTCTGATTCTCTTACTTCTTTAAAGCGATATGTCACACTTCACCATATTCTAGAAAGGGACAAGAACCTCATTGGATGGAAAGTTCTAGAGAGTGCCAGAAAATAGAGAGGCATCCAAAGGACTCTAGAATATTCCACCATATTTTGGAGAATGCTAGAAGGGAAAGGCTCCAAGGAAAACTCAAGAGTAACCTAGAAAGTT
>NW_018178302.1:0-250 GCF_001263595.1 Phalaenopsis equestris
AAAAAAAAGAAAACAATAAATTACTCATTATAAAGATTAGTAAGAAGAGATCACCAAATCTATCCCGGGGGTTGAAACAAGCCGCCAATTAGTTCTCCAGGTGTTGTCTAACTTAATTTCTTGTCACCACCAACATTCAACTTCTTTTCATTCTAGCAAACAAAGTATTCAAGTCCTTACACAAGATAATTCAAATGCTAAAATGAGGGAAAGGAAGAGTGGTCAGTCCTAAGTGTTTTATTATTTTTTT
>NW_018178303.1:0-250 GCF_001263595.1 Phalaenopsis equestris
AGGATCCTAACCGTTGTCTCTCTAATCAACTTTAACTCCCCCCATAATGATTGAATTTATACTTTTCATTTAAACCTTTAAACCTTAGAATTTAAGACTTCTACTTCACCAAGGAGCCTAGAGCTAGCTTTGTGGGCATCCTTCTACAACTGTGATCTGCAACAGTACGAGGATCTGAAATAACACATCTTTCCTTAGAAATTAAAGAAAGAGCCATAGGATTTTGAGGTTGTCCACCTAGTGCGACATA
>NW_018178304.1:0-250 GCF_001263595.1 Phalaenopsis equestris
TCTTATGTACATAACATAAAAGTTAAGTAATCTTTGTTCTTTGCTTATCAACTGCCAAAGGAATAAATAGTTAGCATAGACTGGTTAAGGTTCTTAAAATTTCTAATCTATTGGATTTAAGAGCAATTGGAAACCTCTCACCTTCACCAAAACATCACAATGAGAACTGATTTTACCAAGTTGGTCCCGTTGTAGTCTTTTAAGAATAGAGCTTACTAGTTTGGTTTACATTATATGTTTTCTTATTAAA
>NW_018178305.1:0-250 GCF_001263595.1 Phalaenopsis equestris
AAAATTGATCTTATTATTCTTTGTTCAAGAAATCATTCATTAAGCTTTTACGGATCCACCAAGTTATGCCTCAGGAACCGATAATTCATTTAAATAAATAAAAATACATGACACTACTTATCCTATATTAATTTACCCAATGCTTAAGGAATCAAGTCTTCTCTAAGGTATTTAAATCCTTGTGACAAATTGGGGATAATTTATTTTTGCCACATTTGGATCATCGGGCTTATGTAAGTCTGAGGTCTAG
>NW_018178306.1:0-250 GCF_001263595.1 Phalaenopsis equestris
GTGGGACAAATTCATAAATATTTTATATCAATTAAGTGGAACGGTTAGGAAGCTTTCTCAAATAAAGGAGAAAATTAGGCTAACTAATTATAGACTCCTATTTCATAATTATGGAATAATAGGTTATAATGCCCCTAAAAAAACTCTAAATTCGTAAATTCAATAGTATTAGACCTAATCTAAAACCTACAACAGCCATCTCTATGGTTTTTCAAGTTCTAAATTTCTTCGCATTTCTGGTCGTTCAATC
>NW_018178307.1:0-250 GCF_001263595.1 Phalaenopsis equestris
GTGTAAGTTGGTATCTTACCTTTATTTTCTTAAAGAGGTTTGGTATGTTTTCATCATCAAACGGAAGAGTACCACAGAGAAGAGCATAAAGAATAACACCGCAACTCCAAACATCAACCTCTGGCCCAGCATACAGTTTACCAGAAATAACCTAAATATGGAAGACAATTTTGAATGAATATTCTATCGCATATACACGAAGGATCCTATAGCAAGACAACAGAGTTTGTACCTCTGGAGCAGCGTAGTT
>NW_018178308.1:0-250 GCF_001263595.1 Phalaenopsis equestris
CAGCTGTCGTTCGCGGAAACAGGCTTAATATATTTCGTGAAAATTCGGCGGTCGCGGTAACTGTTCAGGGTCGTTGCTGCCAAATAGGCTAATATTTCGGGCGACGGTTAGGAGGAGGATCCACGTACTTCCGAAATACACTCATAGACTCCCCTGTGAATCGTTAAGACAGTTAAAGGTGCTAATTGAGATGGAAATATGTCTGATTCCTCGTTTGATTCAGATGATGAAGAAAATGGGCCAACGAAGG
>NW_018178309.1:0-250 GCF_001263595.1 Phalaenopsis equestris
TCAATCCAAATCTGATTCAACCAATTTTCCTCTTGCAAGGCAATCTCAGTAATGTATGCATCCATGAATGAAATGGATGAATACATTTGTAGAAACAAAAATGCATACATAAAAATCATGAAATTATAAATTCCAAACATATATGAATAAAATGACCCGAAGGTAGCTCAATTTGATACAAATGGATCAATCCAAATTCTTTTGAAGGTAATCCTGGCTGATTAGTCTACTCAAGGATTTTTTTATGCAA
>NW_018178310.1:0-250 GCF_001263595.1 Phalaenopsis equestris
ATATGAAGCTTTGGGTTCTACATATATAAATACATAAGAATTGGTATTTATGTAAATCCACCAAAAATGTATAAATTCACAGAAATTGGGTTCTATGTATGTCACCTAATCTTTGATGTTCCCATTTATAACACTCAAATCATTCATAGCACATCAAATACAACTTTTCATATCTAATCAGTTGTATACGTAAATACATAAAATTGAGTCATATATAGGGCTGTCAAAATGGCTTGTTTTTCGCTAACAG
>NW_018178311.1:0-250 GCF_001263595.1 Phalaenopsis equestris
AGTATGCAATAATATTATGAATAGTTCAACAAGTAATTGCAAAAAACATATTTTCCCTAATTATGAAAGAAAGAAAGGCCACAAAGGCACGGAAAAATTTACAAAAAAATATTTAGAAGTGATGGCAAGTTAAGAGTAATTAACTTCAATCTCTCCATACAAAAGAAGGAAATTTTAAAATGAAAGGAGGAACTATGATAGAATATTTCAAAAGTAGCAAAGGTGATGAATCAAATAAAGACTTGTGGAG
>NW_018178312.1:0-250 GCF_001263595.1 Phalaenopsis equestris
CCGTCCAACCTCTTATCGTGAAGGTATATTTTTGGCGACATATTTTTATATGTTTTTTTTTGTACTTTGCATACCTCACAAACTCCTGCCCTCATTGGGTCTTTATGTTGTCTTGTGCACATTCTACGAGATATACTGGAGCACGAACCCGACGTCAACGGATTGGAGCAAGGAAACAAAACGCGTCTGCAACCGTCACAGTGGTTAGATCCCCCACCTCCTAGCCAGCCTTAGGAATAGTGGAGTGTAG
>NW_018178313.1:0-250 GCF_001263595.1 Phalaenopsis equestris
AGAGAGAGAGAGAGAGAGAGAGAGAGAGAGGCAAACCAAGGTACTGAGAACTTTTTAATAAGTTCATAATGTATATGATCAAATTGAATTGATTAAATCAGCAACAAAAAGTACTTACCAGTAATATTTATTTATTTAAAGTGAGAATATAATTGCCTAAATTATAGTATTAAGTGTGATCCAACAATATCATGATTTTCAAAAGATACAAAATAACTAATATAAAATAAGAACTTTATATGCTACATTT
>NW_018178314.1:0-250 GCF_001263595.1 Phalaenopsis equestris
TTTTTTTTAATTTGATTAAAAATAATCACCCAAACTGCATTGAATTTAAATCAATAGATTTATTCTCAACTCTAGCACAATGGATAGGGACAAAAGCATCTTCTATATATACTCAACCCATTTATCATGTATTTGTCTAACTTTTTATATAAACAACAGAATAAAGTATAAACTCTTTAGGCAATAACTAATATCTCTCGAAATGGAAAGCCTACAAAACATTTTCATAATCATAAGTTGGATGTTACTA
>NW_018178315.1:0-250 GCF_001263595.1 Phalaenopsis equestris
AAAAAAATTACACTTACAAATAGCGTAAAAATTTCAACCTAGCAATATAAAATATAAAGTACAAATGTCTTTGAATAATAGAAATATAGCACTGAAAATTCACTATCCAATAGAAATGTTAAAAATGTTTTGACAAAGGCAATGAATTACATATAGTACTGAATAAATTACAAATAATCCAATCAGTCTCCTACTAATGCATCAGTAATTTTTTTCTTTAGCTCCGTCATTTCGCTAGCACCCTCACCCT
>NW_018178316.1:0-250 GCF_001263595.1 Phalaenopsis equestris
AGTAAAATCAATAAGATTTAATCATGAAATGTCTGTTCAGCTCCACTGTCTAAGCCCTTTAGCTCCCCTATTTTCTTATTTGACATTTGAAAATGCATTTTTTTTTATTTTTTAGCTAGAAAAATAGCCCAAAATTTTATTATTTGAAAGAACAATCAATATTATAATCAGTTTTATTTTCTTAATTTGTTAAAAAAATATAAAATATGATCCATTTAAACAACATAAAAAATACATTCTATAACATAAC
>NW_018178317.1:0-250 GCF_001263595.1 Phalaenopsis equestris
ACCTTTACAAACTCCTTTGTCTTTCTCCACCTATTTAGTCCCCATCATGACTCCAATTCTTTTTGTGTTCATCATCTAAAGCCCTAATTGCTTCGTTATTTGAGTAGATATGAAGCCACGAGTGACCATACTATCTATCAACACAACTAAATTATTTTCTTTGATCTACTTCTGAAGTTTCATCGTGTGATTTCGTATTAATCTCACCACCGAGTTCAATAAAACTTATGCTATATATAAGTTAGGGTTT
>NW_018178318.1:0-250 GCF_001263595.1 Phalaenopsis equestris
GGTTCATGCTAATCAAAGCCTCACCAAAGCCATTTATTCCAAACTATTCTCCTGGGATCAGATCTCTTGGGGGTAGGTTTTCTGGAATAAATATCTTTAACCTTGTATGTCTTTCTTCAGCTAGAGAACTCTTCATAACCTTTTACCTACTGATGATATACTCAAAATGAAAGGTCCGAGGGGCCCTTCAATATGTCATTTGTTCCTGGATAAGAAGGAATCCATTTCTCATCTATTTTTTGAATGCAGA
>NW_018178319.1:0-250 GCF_001263595.1 Phalaenopsis equestris
TTTAAAATAATATTAAAGAGTTTAGTAATCCAAGATACTCTCAAATCTCTTAAATATTTGCACACTTCACTTGCGATATCATCAGGTCCTACTGATTTTACACCCTTGATTTTCTTTGAAGTTTCATCAATTTTTTTTACTAATGTGATGTTAAAAATAAAATGTTTTATTATTATTAACGATAACAGGATCACTAAAGTCGAACGTATTTTTATAAACTTTCATTAAAAGTTTATCAAAATAGCTCAAC
>NW_018178320.1:0-250 GCF_001263595.1 Phalaenopsis equestris
TTTAGAATCTCCAATAACCAAATTCAACTTTACCGGACATATATATACTTTAACCGCCTTCTTCGCAAAGAATGCTATAAAATAGTGAGCGGGAGACTTTTGTTCACGAAAATGGGGATCGAGATGCCACCGCCGGCCGCCGCAACGACCCCGCGATTGATCGAGAAGGCCACGAATTCGACAGCCCAGGAAGTGGATCCGCGCATCCTCAAGGCCATTAAGCTGGCCGCCCGCTTCTCCGACGAGGAGA
>NW_018178321.1:0-250 GCF_001263595.1 Phalaenopsis equestris
CATTCCCAACCTACTTGAATCTGCGAGTGTTAGCAAGCTACCTGAATCTACAAGTGTTGGCAGACTTCTGACGTAAAGTTTATATGTCTACGTTTTAATCTTGATTTTTTAGGTATATATGTGCTTTTCTGGGACCTACGTGTGTGTTGTATGTCTGGTGGTTGGGGTGCCAATTTGGACCATTTCATCCAACCTATCTGTATTTTTCCTTTTTTAATATATTCGCCTTGGGCTTTTCTATATATATATA
>NW_018178322.1:0-250 GCF_001263595.1 Phalaenopsis equestris
AATTTTAAAATGAGGAGTTGCAAGTTAAATAGTACTATAGATATTATCATAGATTTAGATGAGAGCACTTAAAAGAAAGAAGAAAAAATATTTTTTATGAGCAAACTTCAAAGTTTCATTATTTGGGTTGTTCATGAAGAAGCTGATTCTATGTGAAATAAAGTAACGAGCACTGTTAAATAAGTGGCGAAAGGCGTATCTGTAGAATCAAAAGGAAAAAAAAACTATATATAAATAAAAAACAAATTGT
>NW_018178323.1:0-250 GCF_001263595.1 Phalaenopsis equestris
TTTATTCATACAAAATTGATTCCTGCAGCATCGAAGTGTAATTGATCAATTGATATCGGAAATTACGCAATATTCTCATAATGAGTCGTTGATCGCTTCGTCGGAGGACTACTCGATGATGACTTCGTCGATTGAGACAGGGAGGGATAACAACAGCTCATCATCACTAGTGTACAGGGGCAGCTAGCTGCCCCCCTACGCATCTTCCTCGTCCTACTGGAACCGTTGCAGCAACCCTCTAAGCGGGGAG
>NW_018178324.1:0-250 GCF_001263595.1 Phalaenopsis equestris
ACTCATTGGCATGTTTAATGTACAAAATTGGTTAGCACTAAAAAAATACTTCAAGGATTGAATTAATATTTAAATATTTAAAAGAATTTTACCAACCTTATGTAGTGCTCCATATGGGGGATTGATTTGCTAATATGGAGTGTAGCTCCCCTAGCCCCCTCTATCGCCCAATTCACCTGGTTCGTCTGCCTCTTCCTCTCATAATAAGAAGAGACAGAGACTGTGGTCAACTGACCCAAGAGCACCTCAC
>NW_018178325.1:0-250 GCF_001263595.1 Phalaenopsis equestris
CAAAATAGATATAGCTATTATCTACAAGAAACATTACAATTTCAATCATCAAGGTTACATCACATAATTACTTAATTGTACATTGATGCATTAATCACGTATACTACTAAAAAATGAAAAAAAAAGAAATTCAATCCACAAGTCCCAAAACAAATCCCAATTTAACCGTCATCTATAAGAAAATAATTTTAACTACGAAAGATGCACTGGTAAATTGACTTTTTACAAACAGTGATATTATTCTCAAAAA
>NW_018178326.1:0-250 GCF_001263595.1 Phalaenopsis equestris
TTTGAATTCTTTTTGAGAGGAGGCAGCCACTAATTCTTTTTGTGTCTAGGGATGAAGTGTGGTTCGGTGGCAAGAGAAGAGAGAGGTGAGAGGCAAGTGAGAGAGTGAGGGACTTGGAGAGTTTCTTCTAAGGTTGTAAATGGAGAGGGAAAGTGAGAGTATTCTTCTTCATTACATTTCTAAGAGTGAATTGAGAGTGTTTGTAAAGAAGGAAAGTTCTTAAAGAAAACTTCTATGGATTTGCTTGGGA
>NW_018178327.1:0-250 GCF_001263595.1 Phalaenopsis equestris
TGAAACTATTGTGGATGGCCTAGGCGGCCAGGCAACCTGTATAAACATGCCCGTATGCCAGTAAATAATGTGAATCATTTGAGGTTTAAGTACATATGTGTGTTCTATTTTTCTTTTATTTTAGATTTCATTTCTTTTTCTTCATTTAGGGAAACGATGAAGAATCATTGATTGATCTTGAGCTAAAGATGAACTTTTTATTATTTTTGTATTGAAGCTATTGCAAGGTTTCTATTTAATAGAGTGAGCC
>NW_018178328.1:0-250 GCF_001263595.1 Phalaenopsis equestris
TTTATTTATTTATTTATTTATTTATTTATTTTTGTGTGTGTTGTTTTAGGGGTCATCCCATTCTTAAACCCTCCATTAATATGCCCTTGCGTTGTATCCCACAACTTTAAAAAATATTTCATTTATTACTTTTAGTAAGTAATAGATTTAGATTTATATGAAAATTGCATAAATTTTTTATTTTAATTTCCATCAAAAATTAAACTAAATTATGTTTTGTCGGTTAGAATTAAAAATGAATTAAAATTTT
>NW_018178329.1:0-250 GCF_001263595.1 Phalaenopsis equestris
TTTACTATAAATAATACTCAAGTATTCAAAAGCTTACCGTTACTGGATGTGAGAGATTGCTTTAGATTCCAAGGGTGCTACTTCAAATAATTCTGCTATGAGCAATTTGCGGTCAGGTGAAGACTGTAATTCAAATAAATAAAAAACAAAAGATTATTTTGCAATCTATTCAAAACAGATCTATAAAGCAATCTATTTGGAATTACCTGACCCAGGAGCTCACTAGACTCCAGAGACAACTGAACAACAA
>NW_018178330.1:0-250 GCF_001263595.1 Phalaenopsis equestris
AGCTCTGTTCGTTCGTGTTCGGTTCGTTTACACCTGTACTTATACACTCAAATTTATAATATTATGAGAAAAAAATAAAATAAGTAAAAGAAAAAATTTCATAAAATATATACTGGTAGCACTCTCCTAGTTATCTTGATGATTTTAATTAAGTTTTTTATTCTGATTTTAGTTCTCGTTTTATAATTAAATATTCCAAATATATATGGAAGATTTACATATATGCCCCTCAATTCTTATATATTTACAT
>NW_018178331.1:0-250 GCF_001263595.1 Phalaenopsis equestris
AAGCAAGACATTAGTATGCTTTTCTTTCTCCTTACCTATTAACTCTTGTATTAGAGTTGAAGAAAGGAGCTTTAATCAGTGATTGCAGGTGTTTTCATTGGTATAACATAGCTTTATGAATCGTCTTTTCACTATATCTTAGATTTGTGTACATGTTATGGAAATATGAGATTGAGGGTAATGCTTATCAGGGAAATTTACTTTCATACCATTCATTTCTTACTTACATATCTAATACATTAACTTTAGC
>NW_018178332.1:0-250 GCF_001263595.1 Phalaenopsis equestris
TTTGAATTCATGATTTTCACATACACATAAATAAGAGAAACATACATGTTTTCATGATTATAAAATTAGATACGATGAGATAACGTTTCTCTCTCTAATCGCTTAAGAATTTTTTGTACTTTATGATGAAGAGAAAATGTACGGTGTCTGTTGGGAAGAGACAAAACACTTCTCTTAATTATCTGTTATTAACCATCATTCATCAGAGTGGTTACTGATCAATAGAATTTAAGATAATTTAATTAATTAA
>NW_018178333.1:0-250 GCF_001263595.1 Phalaenopsis equestris
AAGCCTAACATTGTTAGGAATGATTTTGCTTATTTTCAAACTTTCAATTAGGCCACATTTTTGCATATAGACTGAACATCCTTACAAATTTCAATTTCCATTGATTACAATATTGCCTTGTTGAGAGATAAATCAAAAGATTAAGATGACGACTCAATTACTATACCACACGAGCACAATAAAACCTACAAGAATTAACTCACAGGTTGAGATTAAGAGCACTGATTAAGAAATAAATAACATCTTGTGT
>NW_018178334.1:0-250 GCF_001263595.1 Phalaenopsis equestris
TGGAAGAAGGGATAGGCCCTCAACATTTGCTGCAGCGACATCTACTTCTAGATCTATAACACTTGAAGGTATTATGAATAAACACATGACTCAATAAATGGATATATTGAATATTCAAACATAGTTGGGAGAGATAGGAGAAAGGATTTCATATAATGATGAATATCAGCATAGGAGAGTTTAGCTTGATATTGAATTTGAAAATGCCATGGTAAAAAACTTTAGGGGTGAACCTAATGTGGACTTTCCT
>NW_018178335.1:0-250 GCF_001263595.1 Phalaenopsis equestris
GTTGAGCAACTATAAACCTGTTCCAGTAAACAAGATATATAAAGCAAATTCCACGCCATATGCATGAAGGTACTCAAGCCCCAGCTGGAAAAACCCAGCAGACCACCCCAAATCAAATTGCAAAGAAAAAGGTCCATGAACCAAACACCTATGAAAATATGCTGAAATGTAGGCGGCATAAAACCAAAACTATGCCAAACTAAGAAAATCACCAGGACCCTCAAAATGCATCCATCTTCCAGAAAACCAA
>NW_018178336.1:0-250 GCF_001263595.1 Phalaenopsis equestris
CCAACAAACTAGGGTATGAAAATTTCTCTTATTATATCAAGTTATAATTAAATATGATAAATCTTCTTTTGATTAAGTTAGAACTTTCCATAAAAAATAAATGTGGACTCTCCCAAACATAACAGCTATTAATCACAACAATACAATAATTTAGATATATAAATATATATAATTATTGCAATACCCCAAAAGTCTTACATCCGTTGAGCTTATTAAAATTTCCCTAAATATATTATTAAGTTAATTTTAA
>NW_018178337.1:0-250 GCF_001263595.1 Phalaenopsis equestris
GGCAAGAATGAAGATTTTAGGTGATAGGGGGTCTCCTTGTTTTAGTCCTCTAGATGTTTTGAAGAATCCATGAGACCTTCCATTAATTACCACTGAATTCCTATTCCCTTTTAGTCATCTTCTAATGTTCAGACAAGAGGCATTGGAGAAACCTCTTGCCTTTAGCATTTCAAGCACAAAATCCAAATTAATCATATCATAAGCCTTCTTTAAAACTAATTTATAAGTCATGTTTCCCCCTGCAAGGCTT
>NW_018178338.1:0-250 GCF_001263595.1 Phalaenopsis equestris
TTTTTTTTTTTGTCTGTCTTGTTGTAACAGTATTTCAATATTGATAAAAGTTATTTTGATTTCCAATATATTTCTAACTGGTTCCAACATCACAAACACAACTTTTTACATAAGCTTAGATTTTCTAGCCTAAGCTCACCAAAAATGAATTTATTTAACACAACTCATAAAAATTAAAAATAAATTTAAGAGCCTATTTGGGAACACCATTGTTCTATATTTTTACTTTAATTTTGAAAATATTTTTTGG
>NW_018178339.1:0-250 GCF_001263595.1 Phalaenopsis equestris
ATTCAGTGGTACGTATGCAAGGCTGCCATTATTATCTTTTTTAGAATTCATTTCTTGATCTTCATTGAGGGAAGCAATGATGAATCATCGGATTATCCTGAAGTAAAGATGGAATTTTTCCTTGCACCGAAAATATTGAGGATGGCCTGGGCGAAAAGCCTTTTGAGGCAACCATATAGCCTTAACAAGGATGCCATTAAATAAAATGAACTATGTTAAAGTTTAGGTGTTATATATGTAAATACATAGG
>NW_018178340.1:0-250 GCF_001263595.1 Phalaenopsis equestris
CACTCTACCTGAGGTAGAGGAGATTTGGTTAGGGTTGGAAGAGAAGGGGCGTTGGTAGAACATTGTCATGGAGTAGGGCCTTATTATTGCCCTCACTGCAGTATATTACACCATACCCAAAATAGATGTTACAGGCTTCATCCCACTTCTAAGAACAATTAAAAGGTTCTAGCCAGGAGAATTCAGACCCTTCTGAAGCTAAAAAATTTAGTTACTGGTAACAATGTTGTAGTGGACTCTTCCCAAGTGG
>NW_018178341.1:0-250 GCF_001263595.1 Phalaenopsis equestris
TTTTTTTTTTTAGAGAAAATAAAATAATTAAATGTTTAAAATTTTTTAAATGTTGGGCAAATTACTAAAATATTTAAATTATATTAAGCAAATATTAAATTTTATTATTTATGTAGAAAAAACTCAAATTCATTATCCATTCTGGACATAACCTGATTCTGCCCTTGTAGCATTGTTGAATGATGATTTGTCCATAAATCATAGCACACCTCAAGAAATTAGGTTTTTAAACGAGCCGAGCTTGATGCTC
>NW_018178342.1:0-250 GCF_001263595.1 Phalaenopsis equestris
TTTCAGGGATCGAGAATTTTGATGGCACAGATTTTAGTTATTAGAAGATGCAGATAAAATACTACCTATATGAGAAGAAATTTCATTTTCTGTTATTGGGGAAAAAACCTGAAAGTATGAATGAGGCTGAATGAAATTTGTTTGATCGATAAGTTTTGAGAGTTATTTGATTGACCCTGTCGAGGTCCGTTGCACACTACGTTGTTAAGGAGAGTACGACTGCAGATCTTATGACAGCCTTATCAGGTAT
>NW_018178343.1:0-250 GCF_001263595.1 Phalaenopsis equestris
CCCAGATTTGAGAGAAACTTCTGTCAGCTTGCCCACTACGGATAAAGAGTCAGGATTTGTCACTGAATCAAATATGCTCCCATTTCCAGATAACTTATGCAATGGTTGCCTAACATGCAACGTTGAGGTACCAGCCGTGCATCAATCATGGCCGCATTTGTAGAATGCTCGGATTGCAGCGTTCTTCGTTTATAGCACTTTAGTACATTGGAAGGATACACTTCAAGCACTAACAGGTCTTAGACTTCAG
>NW_018178344.1:0-250 GCF_001263595.1 Phalaenopsis equestris
GGACTCACTCACGTGGTCTGTTTTGTCGTTCGGGGTCATATATACAAATTTGTTGACAGTCAAGCTAATTCAAGCCATATTTGCGCATGATGCAACATATAAAATTCATCGACACTCGTGCATCTGAAAATTGATGCCAACAAAGGACCCCCGACAAGTGTGTTGCGCCACTGAGGTACAGTGAACTTGTTGGCAGCATCCTCAAGAAAAAACCTCTCCTAGTAGTCGATGTGACATCCCAAGAGAAGGC
>NW_018178345.1:0-250 GCF_001263595.1 Phalaenopsis equestris
GGAGCAGAGCGGCGAATTCACTATTTCAGAGGAGTGATATACCCATAGGATCCACAGATAAATTTACAAACACGCCATCGCTCCCTTTAACCCACTAATCCAAGAGACCTCTTCACACCAAGAGACACCTCTTAATTTCAGGAGACACACATCTCCAAGTCTAAGAGATTCCAAATTTATGGTATATGAGCCATACCTAACAGTCTCCCACTGACCTACCACCCTTGGCCAATCGGCGGCCACATATGGC
>NW_018178346.1:0-250 GCF_001263595.1 Phalaenopsis equestris
AACTTGCCTAGATCAATTAGTTAGGTAAAATTCAAAATTGATAAGAGTACTTTCCTCTTATGAATTACTATGTAGATTGTAGGTATTACTATTAGGAATTGTTATGCTATAGTGACAAAAGGAGCACAAGGCTCATTTACCCTCTTTCGAGTGCATAAATAAGTACGATTTAAATTTTGGTTCTTGTTTCCGACTGTCACCCTAGAAACTCCTCGCTCAAACCCTCTCAAAACACATCTCCCTAAATTGC
>NW_018178347.1:0-250 GCF_001263595.1 Phalaenopsis equestris
CCTCGTGCTCGAGCTGTTGCAGGGGCTTTCGGTTTGCTCCTATTTCTGGTTCCGGAGCTCTCTCTCTGCTTTGCTGTCTTCACCGTTTTTAACGTCGCTCCCTCTATTGAGAGTGGCTTTGGACAGATCGCATGTTGCTGCCCTTGCGGGTGCCCACGCCTCCGGTACAATTAAATCATGCTCTTTACCTTCTTCGTTTGAGTGGGCGGAAGACATAAAAAAACCTGATAGGAAGAATGAGAATCCTGCT
>NW_018178348.1:0-250 GCF_001263595.1 Phalaenopsis equestris
TACTGGGAACGTTGGTTAGGCATAGCAGATCAACAAACCGAAGCAGTAATCTAAAGGGGATTTGATATCAAGTAGATTTGAAGTAAATCAATCTCAACGCAAAATTGAAGTTCGAATAGAGCTAAATTTGACTTTTGCCAGAAGAAATCGTTTTTAATTCGACTTTCAAGTTGATATAAATCAATTATATTTATCTTTAAAAATATTTTCATTATTTAATTATTAGCCTAGTTATATATATATATATATA
>NW_018178349.1:0-250 GCF_001263595.1 Phalaenopsis equestris
GGATTATACCGGAGGTTACAAGGGATATAACTCAGGTATAACCCAATTATACCCCTGAATAACCATAACCCTGATGAACGCACATGTACGCAAATATTTTCCCAAAACTCGGCGATACAGTCGCCATTAGAGCTAGCTGGAAGGAAACGGCGGGATTGCGGCTTAAAGAGACCACTGAAACTCCCATCTTTCTCCGCTCCTACCAGAAACCATTTAGGAAGGTAAGCCTGTTTGCGCCATTCTTCCTCTT
>NW_018178350.1:0-250 GCF_001263595.1 Phalaenopsis equestris
TTCCTCTAATGAAACTTAATAACAATGGTATGTAAATTTGGACAAGTGATTAATGCTACTTTTCTTCTTTTAGTTTTATTACTTGGTGATGCAGCTTCAATAAGCGTCTTACTTTAATTTTGCACCTTCATGTCTTTACTTTTGATACTTTGTCTTATTTTCCTTTTTTTTTTGTTTTTGGTGCAATTAACATATGTTTAATATTTTGCTCTTTCCTTTGTTTACTTTTATTCCACTCATGATTATTTTT
>NW_018178351.1:0-250 GCF_001263595.1 Phalaenopsis equestris
CTTGAAAGTACATCTCGAAGCACCATATCTTCGATAACTTTTGTATCATACTTAAAATGTAAGACATCATTAATAATACGAATTGTAAGCAATCGGCATTTCAAAATCATATCAATTGATTATGTTCAAAAATTTACATAAATGCTTTTATTATTTCTTCCAAAAACAACAAAGAAGAAGACGAATGTTAAAAAACTTCTTCGTTAGTGTTGTCTAAGAGTTTTATTCATTCTTTTGTTGCTCAAAAAAA
>NW_018178352.1:0-250 GCF_001263595.1 Phalaenopsis equestris
TTTTTTTTTTTTGGTTGCAAATAGTACTTTCCCCTTTAAATAGTATTTTAATACAGTTATTTATTAGAATTAAATGAAAATATGACACAATGAATAAAAAGGATTCATGTAGCCAACTCCAGCTAGTGTGATAAAGACTTGTTATTGTTGTATATGAATGAAAATTGCTTTTTTCTCTTTAATGAAAAAGACCTAATTTACCGTATTTTAAGCCATAATTCTGTACTAACTATTGTCATATTTGGCCCAT
>NW_018178353.1:0-250 GCF_001263595.1 Phalaenopsis equestris
CCTCTCTTTCTCTCCCTATTTCTCTCCTCTCTCTCTCACTTTCTCTTTTCTCTCTATCACTCGCTCCATCCTTCCCTTCCTTCTCTCTCTTATGCTCTCACTTTCTCTCTCTCCCTCTCTTATATTCTTTCTCACTGTTCTCTCTAGTTCAATTACTTATATCCTTATCCCTCCCTTATGGTACCTCTTTGTCAGAGTAATAGAGGTAGAGAGATTTATAAAGAGAGTGAGAAAGGCATAGTGAAAAAGA
>NW_018178354.1:0-250 GCF_001263595.1 Phalaenopsis equestris
ACTTTTTTTGACAAAGAAACTGTATTGCTGTCAGCTTTAAAGAAGCACATTACAAATAACTAGAGCTGATAAGAATGACAGAAACACAAAAAATGTCACCTACTCACCCAAGCTTTTTTTTGAACCGAAAATGGGTGGTGGAACCTACTCAACACAACTTTAGGGCAAGAATGGTTGGCTCGAACATTCAAGTTAATCTCAAATTTAACAATTTCTTGTTCAAAATTAGATTTGAGTGTGACATTGCTAT
>NW_018178355.1:0-250 GCF_001263595.1 Phalaenopsis equestris
TTTTTTTTGTATTTATCATTTCAAGATCATTGGTTAATCAAACTCAATCAATTGCATTGAATTTAAACACAACTCATTCACTAAGCTAATTTACATTTGTGGGTAGAAATCTTTTCTTGATTTTTTTTCCCTTATACCGTTACGCCCATCCTCTACGAATCCTCGAAGTAAAGCTTAGTAAATCCTTGTTATCTTAATGTTAGTTATGAAATGATAAACATGTAAGAAAAACTTAGCAAATATGACCTCA
>NW_018178356.1:0-250 GCF_001263595.1 Phalaenopsis equestris
AAAAATTAATGCCTTGACCCAATGATGAATATGTGATCAGAACTAAGCAGGCTTATAAGAATAATTCGAATGACTCAGGAAATATCAAAAGAATAAGACTAGGAGTGTTGTTTGATTGTAGGAATATTGTTGAGAATTGGACCTTATTTATGGTCCGAAAAAGGAAATATTGAAGAAGTTTAGGGTTTTATTTGTAAAACATTGCAATACCCATTTTAAGCCCATGTTATGAATGTACAGACAAGATTTT
>NW_018178357.1:0-250 GCF_001263595.1 Phalaenopsis equestris
TCTAGGAGACTTCAAAATTTTAAATTTACCATTTAGAATTATCTTAACTATTGGCTTAAGTTTTTTAACATTCTAAAGGTATTATTAAGAAAATCTCCTTTTTGATTTCCAAGTTCTTATATTATGGTGATATGAATAGGAAAGTACATAATATCTCTAAGTATAAAACTACTTTACCAAGAATGAAGGGAGGCTTTGGTTTGTACTCACTTGATATGATGGATCTTATTAGTAAGGTTAATGTCTTTGA
>NW_018178358.1:0-250 GCF_001263595.1 Phalaenopsis equestris
AAAAAGATTTTAACTGTTTTTATTTTTACCAAACAATAATAAATAGTGGCTTCATTTTAATAATTGCTTTCTCGAAAAAATTATTTATTTGTTGTATTAGTTGATTTCAGTTTTTAGAACTTCATGGCATGATATAAGTGTATTAGAAGCCTTAGATTCATTAAATTTCCGGCATCATATAGAGTCAGTTATTATGGGTTTGTTGCATAAAAGCCGTTAGAAGGTGTTGCGAAGAAAATGGGTTGACGGA
>NW_018178359.1:0-250 GCF_001263595.1 Phalaenopsis equestris
AAATTATTTAATAACTACATAAGAGATATATTATAAAAAATATTTATCAAAGATGATATAGTCTAAAAGATAACTTTATGTGATTTAATTATGTAAAATAAACGATAAAAAATAAGGAGAACCTACAAATAATTAGGTGGCTAGATAAAATAAATACTCAATAATTAGAATAAAATTATTGATGATGAATATTATTATAAAAAATAATAGAATTATTTGTCTCATTAAATAAATAAATTTATAAAAAAAA
>NW_018178360.1:0-250 GCF_001263595.1 Phalaenopsis equestris
TAATAGGAACAATTAGAGCATGACATGGCGGGGTAATTTAGTGAGTTATGGGGGAAGGAATATGATTTTTTTGAATCATTAAAAATATTGTGTCATCTTTTTTCACGACCTATAAAATTGTCGAAGTTAAGGTTATTTTTATTTAAACTAATGGTTATTAATAACCTAAAAAATGCATATTTATAAGCCTTAGGACGACTTTGAGGCCCTGAAGATGCAATATTAAGTATAACTGCAATCAGTCAAATCA
>NW_018178361.1:0-250 GCF_001263595.1 Phalaenopsis equestris
AGTCGTGCAAAAAGTAACTGTCTGAACTACAACACCTAGGCACCCAGTATGCGGCATCGGGCTCTCTGTTTACTCGAAAAGCTTGGGCATCTAGGAGCCCAAGACCTGGCGCCAAGATGTTCAACTATAACATCTTGGCGCCTAAAAGTGGGTGCCTAGGCGCCAGACCACAATCAACACATTTGCTCCATTTGGTTCCATTTTGCTCTGATTCAGTCCAAATTCGTTCCAATGCTCCTACCTGTTATAC
>NW_018178362.1:0-250 GCF_001263595.1 Phalaenopsis equestris
TTTTTTTTTATATGATTCAAGTCTTCTCTATAAAAAAGACTTGGGGTTTATGAGAGGAGTATAAAGAGAAAGTGTTGTAACCCTAAACCGTCTTTGGGTTTTCCTTTTCCGGTGTTAGTGAAATCTCCCTCCGTGTGGACATAGGTGAATTGATTTAATCCCGAATCATGTAAATCTTTTGGTTTGATTGCTCTTGTGTGAATTTCTATGCTTTCACATCGTTTTCGTATAATATTTGTGTTATGGTATG
>NW_018178363.1:0-250 GCF_001263595.1 Phalaenopsis equestris
CTTGAGAAAGAGTGGGTTGATATTTATTTAAATCTTCTTATTTTTTTATGGCAAATAACACAAATATTATTGGAATATAAGAAAATAGGAAGATTTACGGACTTACCACTCCATTCTTATTTTTTACGTATTTAAAACTTAAATTTTAATTTGTACATGTATGCCATCCTAGGGTTGTCAAAAAATCTCGTTGTTCGCGCACAGCTCGTGTTCAATTCATTAAGTAGCTCGTGTTCGGCTCGTTAGTTAA
>NW_018178364.1:0-250 GCF_001263595.1 Phalaenopsis equestris
CATTTTGAGGGACCATTGGTCCATGACACCAAGTAAGGTTGGCTAGGTGATGTGATTTACATCTTAGATCTTAAGACATGGTTGTGGCAATTAAGCTTTTGATTAAAATAATAGATTTGGATCAAATTTTGGACTAAGGCTAAAAGTAGGATTTTTTCTTGGATCGGGATTGGATTCCAATCAATTGAAGGCTCAAAATTGGTCTTTAAAAATGTCATGTTGAGTTTGAAAAACCAATTTTAGTGGAATT
>NW_018178365.1:0-250 GCF_001263595.1 Phalaenopsis equestris
ACAAAGGGTGACTGCCACACCTTGCAGCAAATTTAAACCCCAGAATCAAGCAGAAAGAGCACACCCAATGGAGCTTCCAAGCTGAGCCCATCTGAAGAAAAACTATTCCAAAGTGAAGAACATGTGGAGAACCAACACTCTCAAATCCATCCCAACACGAACATGCATCAAGTGCTACGGGTTTGGGCACAGTGCATCAAATTGCCCAAATAAGACTATGATATGTTTCACTAAGAAGGAAGCATTAAAA
>NW_018178366.1:0-250 GCF_001263595.1 Phalaenopsis equestris
TATATATATATGATATAAAGTGATATTTGCATACATATCACTAAAATTTTCATATCATATTAAAAATATAATTATTGTAAGTTTTAAAGATTAAAATAAACATTTTCATATGCACTACGAGAGTAAATTTTTCATGTGTGCTCATCTCTCTGTCTCTCTGTCTCTCTGTCTCTCTGTCTCTCTGTATTTACCTTATATGTACAAGCCTTGTTTGAAGATTCAGCTTTAGTTTGGTACAAAAATGTCATCG
>NW_018178367.1:0-250 GCF_001263595.1 Phalaenopsis equestris
CACCCATCAAGATTTTTTAGAGAGTAGGGTTTTCACCTCTACTAGAAATTCTTCTCACTTGACTATATACTTTAGTTTATGTGTTCCAATCATTTCATTCAGTCAAATCAAGTGTTCTTAAGTCATATTTTGACTATGTCTGACCAATTCAAATGCAATATCGAGTCATTCCAAATTCTTTGACCCCAACTTTTCAAATAGACTTCCTCCCTCAAATGGTTAAATCCCTTCACTTGGGCATTTTCAATGA
>NW_018178368.1:0-250 GCF_001263595.1 Phalaenopsis equestris
CACCCATCAAGATTTTTTAGAGAGTAGGGTTTTCAGTTCTACTAGAAATCCTTCTCGCTTGACTATATACTTTAGTTTATGTGTTACAATCATTTCTTTCAGTCAAATCAAGTGTTCCTTAGTCATATTTTGACTATGTATGACCAATTCAAATGCAATATCGGGTCATTCCAAATTCTTTGACCACAACTTTTCGAATAGACTTCCTCCCTCATATGGTTAAATCCCTTCACTTGGGCATTTTCAATGA
>NW_018178369.1:0-250 GCF_001263595.1 Phalaenopsis equestris
TCACTTCAGATTTTTCTTCCATTAAATAAACCCAGCTTAACCTAGTGCGATCATTCGTAAATGTTACAAATCGTTTTTTTCCGGAGTATGTAAGATTTTTACGAGTACCAATATATTTCTATTCATCAACATAAATGTTGTAATTGGTTTGTTGGTCTGGGGAGAAAAAGACACATAGTGATGTTTAACAAACTGGCAAAATTCACACTAAAACAACGATAAATTTTTTTCTGAAATAAATTGGGAAATA
>NW_018178370.1:0-250 GCF_001263595.1 Phalaenopsis equestris
CGAATTTGGCGAAAAGCCGACAACGGGATCGACCCCGCAGCCCGCGTTAAGGATCGCGTTCAGGGCTATGTTCCTCTTCTGCCCTGCCTCGCGAAGCCGATCCCTTTCCTATATCCTCGTCTAGCTTCCCCGCCCGTTCTCTTCTCTTGATCTCTCGCGAAGCATAGTGTTGCGCCGCGCTACTCCTTCCACCTTCGACGGAAGAGCCAAAGCCGTTGACTCCTTCTTCCCCCTTCGACCGAAGAGCCAA
>NW_018178371.1:0-250 GCF_001263595.1 Phalaenopsis equestris
CGTTAGGGCTAAATGATGGTGTGCCAGCCATTCTATTTTCCACGAAGGAAATTAAATCCCTCAATGAGTCTATTAAGTTTACTCAAATTGGAAAATTTCAATATGGATATCTAGGATGGATTATGTATAGAAATAATGTGAAGATCTTAAGCTCAATGGTGCCTGAAAATTGGCCTTAATGGATGGTAGACATTTGTTAATCAAACTATCCACTGAGGAGGATTATGCAAGAGTGTTTGCTAAACAGTCT
>NW_018178372.1:0-250 GCF_001263595.1 Phalaenopsis equestris
ATGTAATAAGTGTTCAAGCAGAGTATGAAGCTTTGGTACCTAGAGATACCATTTCACAAGCATTGAGAAGAACAAAAGTATGACTGACTTTGGCGGTCCTAAAGGATCACGAGTTTGAAGAGTCGACCACATATATAGGGCCACCACAGATCAGAGCATTGTAGATTTTTCAGATGTACAGATCTTTTCTTGAGTTACCCTTATGGAGGAAGGTCCAACATGCCAGAAGTGGGGTCATTTTGTGTCAGTC
>NW_018178373.1:0-250 GCF_001263595.1 Phalaenopsis equestris
CCTCCAACTAACCGGGTGATTCATAACACTCCAACTATCATCAAAAAACCATAGAATATCCATTTACCTTGTAAAGCTTATGTGTAAGATGAATTCCCCCTAAGGGATTAGCAACCAACTTCTTCCCCACTAGGAACTTCAAGAAGCTTCACCATTCTTAGCATGCATATTGGACTATTAAATTCATTCATGGATCAAGGTTCCAGATGTGGTAACCTATGATGGATCCATAAAACCTATAACCATGTAG
>NW_018178374.1:0-250 GCF_001263595.1 Phalaenopsis equestris
TGCCTCCTTTAATAAGTCAATGATATATTTTCTCTACGAAATGTAAATTCCTTCTTTGGATCTTATTGCTTCTATTCGAAGGAAGAAACTTAAAATTTCAAGATTTTTTATCACATACTCATAAGTCATTATTCTTTTAATTCTTTCAAGCTCACCTTCGTCATTATCTATATGAATAATATCATCTACATATACATTAAAGATGACTATCTAATTTTCTTTATTTTATTTCATAAATAAAGTGTGATCA
>NW_018178375.1:0-250 GCF_001263595.1 Phalaenopsis equestris
CTCTTTCAATTGTTTCCTCCCAAATCCTTCTCCCCAAATCTAATTTACCAAACACAATCTGATCACAAAAACATTCTTTTCTATCACTCTTCGCCTTTTCTTCATCACTCATAATCACTAGCACATTCATATGCCCAAAGAGTGCTATTAAAACAAAAATTAAATAATCATCAATTTTGCTTCTTTGGAGGGAAACACTCTTCAATTTGTCAGACTTCTTAATCACATATTTTACGATCACCTGTCTCAA
>NW_018178376.1:0-250 GCF_001263595.1 Phalaenopsis equestris
CTCCTAAGATAAAGATGTCTCCGACGCGACCGGACTTCAACTCTTTTTCTTTTTTAGGCGGGTTCGGTCAGGAGGGAAAAAAGAGATATGCTGCTTTCTATCAGCCCAAGCGGATACCCCTGCTTCCACGGTCCGTTTACCGAGGAAGAGATGCGGGAGGACCCGGGGCCAGAGCAAGTTGGGTTGGGGTATAGAGCCGTAAGCGCGGTGGGGGGTGACATAAGACGTGCTCGTACGGTTCATAGTGGGG
>NW_018178377.1:0-250 GCF_001263595.1 Phalaenopsis equestris
AGCTGCCCCATCTAACCACTAAACCCTCTATCGCTGCCTTAACCACATCCATCCCTTTTTGTTACCCAGCCACCACCTTCTCCCTAGCTTTAGTTTGGGTGTATGGTTGTCCCTATTGTTATGTCTTATTACCCATTGTGTGGGTTGTAATCCTATTTAATTTCAGTAATAAAATTTCAATTTTGTTGTTGTTTTGGTTAACTCCGGTGTCACTTATTTTGATAATTTAATCTATGTATAAACCATCTTA
>NW_018178378.1:0-250 GCF_001263595.1 Phalaenopsis equestris
TAAATGGAGTAAGGCATCCTATTCTCATTCTTCTAAATTGATCTAAAGCCACCTTAATTGCAGTAAGGCATTTGATTCTCTACCCAAATCATCGAGATAGGTTTAAAACCACCTTAATTGGAGTAAGGCATCCTATTCTCTTTCTTTGAGATACGTGTAAGACACCCTTAAATGGAGTAAGGCTTTTCATTCTCTACACAATTTCCTTGAGACAAGTTTAAGAACACCTTAAATGGAGTAAGGCATCCTA
>NW_018178379.1:0-250 GCF_001263595.1 Phalaenopsis equestris
AAACCTTAATTAGGTCTAACCCAAATTAGACCTAACTAATATAATTAAAAATTACCTACACTATGTTTAATTAACCACAAACCCTAATTAGACCTAGTTAATCTAATTAATCCTTATTTACATTAGGTTTAATTAATCATAAACTAAAATTAGGTCTAACCATAATTAGGCCTAATCAATCTTTAAGCCTTAACTACATTAGGCTTAAATAAACCTAAACCCTAATTAAGTCTAATCCTAATTAGACTTA
>NW_018178380.1:0-250 GCF_001263595.1 Phalaenopsis equestris
AAAGATAAAAAAGGTGAGACAAAAATTACAAACCAAACAGAGCAAAAATTTAAAGTTAAAGGATATAAGGTAAAGGAGGATGAAGGAAAACAAAAGAAGAAAAGGCAGGAATCGAGCTCTCACCACAGGTATTGGAGAATGAAGGAAACAAATGGCAGAAGCCATGGCCAACAACGTCATTTCACTAGAACTAAACCACAGAATGCGGGTCAAGGACGGCGACTTCAAAAAGAGGGCTTGTTTAATAAAA
>NW_018178381.1:0-250 GCF_001263595.1 Phalaenopsis equestris
GAATGCAATTTCTTGATCTTTAACAACAAAAGTTTTGGATTTAAAAAGGTGAGAATTGACATTAACTTGAATATGAACCAACATAAGAGTCAGTCGAGATTCTTTTGCAGTTAAGAGATCAACAGCTAAAGGGATGCGTATTTAATAGCAATTATTGAAATTTCATTCTTCGACTATCAACCTAATGTACTTCTATAAAATTTTCTATATGAGGCCTAAAATTAAGAGCCCTTTTGTTTCTGAAAAAAAA
>NW_018178382.1:0-250 GCF_001263595.1 Phalaenopsis equestris
GAAAGAGATTGAGATATGAATTAAAGGAGGTTCCTTCTTTGGGTCAAGTTGGCGTATATTTCAGCAATCATATAGAAAATTCAAAGAAAGTTTTTATTTTATTTTACTTAATATTTTTAAAACCAATTTTAAATGATACAATATATTTTTTAAAAAAATCTTAATTCTTATACATGCAACTTCTTTATAATTTCATGCATGTATTTCTACCATTAAGTATACTAATGTTATTGTGCATAGCATACTAAAA
>NW_018178383.1:0-250 GCF_001263595.1 Phalaenopsis equestris
ATGACACAAATATCGATATAATATTTTGAATAAGGAACGTTCAAATTTTGATAAAAATTTATCTAGAGCTCTGTTTTCAGAAAACTTATAGTCAAATTAACCGGCTCGATAAAACAGACATAATGATATCAAAGCTAGTCCAATCTGAGTTAAATCAATCACAGATTAAGTCATTAAACCACTCTTGGAAGATTTTTGGACACATTTTGAAGTTCAAATAGATGCAAACACTAGCAAGTCTATACTCTAC
>NW_018178384.1:0-250 GCF_001263595.1 Phalaenopsis equestris
TTTTTTTTTTTTTTCAAAAAATGTCACATTTTATAAATATTTACACTTTGCATGATTAAAAAAGTTCTAGATAACTTTGATGTATGCTTCATTTACAAGCTTGTGCTAGATTTAGTGAATTTTAAGATGTTTACCCTTTTTTCTTGGCTTTGATTGACCTATCTTTTTTACTTTCACATGATATTAAGAAATTACCTTGCATTTTGACTTTAACAATTGTAAGTTCAAGCTTCTACCTTTCAACTATATT
>NW_018178385.1:0-250 GCF_001263595.1 Phalaenopsis equestris
TGGTGGATTTTTATGCTTTTTTCTTTGTGGTTATGCTTTTTGTTGATAGCAAAAGGTTTATAGTTCAGAATCTTTGCTTACTTCTGTTGAACAATGCTTGGGTGATTTATGTGGGTGTTTTGATAGTAGGAATCTATGTTTTTTTCCTGATAGTAAAAGAAAAATAGGCTCAAGCTAGCGAACGTAGTTTAAGCTTAAAGTCTGTTTGTGATAGCTGCAGTTTATTAAAAAATATTTGTGAAGCCACTGA
>NW_018178386.1:0-250 GCF_001263595.1 Phalaenopsis equestris
CTAAGGATCCAATGGATCTAATTGTGTCACCCCTCTTCGTAATGCCTTTAGATCCTTCAGATTGTTAGAACGGGTAGGCATAGCGCCCCTGTCAAAATCATATTAAACCCAGACTCACCCCGAACTTAGATACTAGCATAATGCACTTTCTCAGTAGATGATGTGTTAGGCTATGATTTATGTTGCTATATAGTCTTTTTTATACCTGGCTATTGTCCTTTGATGGATTGGTTGCCCTAGTCAGACATCT
>NW_018178387.1:0-250 GCF_001263595.1 Phalaenopsis equestris
CAAACCACTAGGTTCCGTTTGGGGCAGCTTATTTTGTGTGGTGCGTTTTGAAAACACGGCCAAACTCGTTTGGGTAAACTACATTTTGACAATTTTTCAAAAAAATGTGTTCTCAAACTGCTAAAATCAGTTTTTTCACACCATTTCTGGTTAGGTACGGTGCCAAATTAGTTTTTTGCAACTTATTAATAAGCTATAGCCGCCCCAAACAGCGTCATCAGAAATCAATTGAAAAAAATTTGGTCATCAA
>NW_018178388.1:0-250 GCF_001263595.1 Phalaenopsis equestris
GTTTGTTCCAATGGAAAACCTCAAACTTCATATCAAATATCCTCACAAAATGAGGACAAAATCTCTGGGCATTTTCCTATCAACAATTTAGTTTGCCTTCTAAAAATTTGACCCTTAAAACTCTCTCTCAACAAACAAAAACAAAGAGTCCGAAGGGTCGGAATTTTGGGAGCCCACATGTATGTAAATGCCAAAAAGAAAAATAGAAGTAGCAAAAGAACTCACATTTACACCTGCTTCTTTAACATTT
>NW_018178389.1:0-250 GCF_001263595.1 Phalaenopsis equestris
AATACTTCAAAGAGATTTATGTCAAACACATCAAAATTGAATACAATCATCATTGAACCAAACATTATTTGGGAACAATTATATTTGGATTTGATAAATTTGAATTTACCGGATTTTCTAAATCTTATTTGTGGCCAATGAGTGAATGGGAGGAACAATGCACAAAAACAAGTAACATATAACAAATGGCTTATTATTTATGTATGAAGTTTATGATATCTACAAATTTATGAAAAGAATGTAATATGAA
>NW_018178390.1:0-250 GCF_001263595.1 Phalaenopsis equestris
TAGTTAATAGTAAGACTATTTCATCCCCCATTAAAATAATCTAGTGGCTAATTCTGCGTTTTTATAAAGTTTTGGACTAAAATAAGCTTATGTAAATAGTCAGGGCACTATTTTGGCACTTTACTCTCATGGATGATATAGATTGTCTTAACATTTTTAATGCTGTCTTTGGTTGGACAGTAAAAAATCTTTTGGTTTTTGCTTTCTTTTTTACTCCAACGGATGCTTAGAATAAGCACAGTAAAAAAAA
>NW_018178391.1:0-250 GCF_001263595.1 Phalaenopsis equestris
TTCAAGAATAGGAGGGTTACCAGACTCGTTTGGGCTGAAACATTTTGTACAAGAATGTGACCGGAAGTTATAACCAGAGGTGAATGTCGGCTGTAACTGGAGCAAAAGGAGGTGACCGGAGAAACTGGAAAGAAGCTTCGAGATTTGGCCTACAGGAGCAAAGGGAGCTAGGGCACGATTTGGTTCCGAGAGGAGGAAGGGAGGAATGTGCGTGAGGAAGTTTAGATTTAGGATTTTAAAACCCTTTTAT
>NW_018178392.1:0-250 GCF_001263595.1 Phalaenopsis equestris
AAAACAGAAACTGCAAGCAAATACGGGCAAAAAAATTTATTAAATTGTTTCAGCTTTTGAAATTTAGTCGCACATTCTTAATTTTTTTGTTGCAGTTTTCTTTATGATGGAAAGGCATGGAACTATTATTGCAAAAGTAGGAGTTTATTGCCTTAATCATTTTACGCTTTTAAATTATCTTTAAAATAAATTATTAATATTATCAGTTTTGCAGTAACTGTCGGACTCAATGCCGGTTTGATCGGCGTTT
>NW_018178393.1:0-250 GCF_001263595.1 Phalaenopsis equestris
ATTTTTAAATAGTTTAAAATAGTACAATACATAATAAGTATGAAGAAAGAGAAAATTTAAAAGTTTTAAATAGGAGAATAGTGCAGGTACAAGTACTAAAGATAGGTGTTGAGTAGTAGTAAACCTAAAATCAACATGTTTAGCATGAAAATTGCAATGTAAGAGTCTACTCAAACACACAAGTAATATTGAATAAGTAGGGGCAAGAGTAGCATTCACACAATAAAATAAGAAGTGCAACTACATCAAT
>NW_018178394.1:0-250 GCF_001263595.1 Phalaenopsis equestris
CCTTGAAGGGCTTGCCAAATTTGAGCTTCAGTGGGAGGAGATGTCAGATTGAGTTTGGAATTATGGTTAATCTCCTTAGTAGAATAAAATTTTTCAATGGAAGATTATTGTAGGTCTAACTGAGTTAAAATTTGCTGGAAATGAGAAACAACATCAAATGCAATGGAAAAATTATCAGAAATCCAATTTCCATTATAGTTCTAAATCTTATGAATTGTATTGCATTGTCTTCTATAATTGATGTAAGCAT
>NW_018178395.1:0-250 GCF_001263595.1 Phalaenopsis equestris
GGGGAACTAGGCTGGAGTGTGGGAATTGGGATGCAAAAATATATTATACAAAATTTGAACAATCATGAACTTTTTCTTTTCATGGTTCGATGCTGGTCCGATTTCAAAAGCTCGGTTCCAAGCATTTTTTTGCATTTTCAAAGTTTAAATTTTATGTGCTTCTAATAATAGTTTAATAAAGTCATTTACATGAAAAACTTAAAAACTAATGAAATGCATGGAAGCTGCAGAACTCCGTAAAGATGTTTGG
>NW_018178396.1:0-250 GCF_001263595.1 Phalaenopsis equestris
GCAAATTAATGGAATTAGTTGATATTATGATTTATGTGAAGATAAATATCTTATGTATATAAGATGCTAAATGGGTTAGAGAAAAAATGAAGAATATTAATAGCTTATATTTTAAACTTTGGCATTCAGGTAGGAGTCGCATTAAAAATGGTGTAGGTGTAATTTTGAATTAGAGTTTAAAAGATAATGTTGTAAACATTAAGTGAATTAAAGATAGAATATAGTCATAAAGATTGTTGTTGATAAAAAA
>NW_018178397.1:0-250 GCF_001263595.1 Phalaenopsis equestris
GGCCTATGTCTCATCTATATAGTTGGTTCATTGCCTCATCAAGATATCACTATTAGCAAGGTCTTAGACAGATCTTATCGTTGCCTGTGTGAGATATCCGATGAGATTTGTTGCTAGGATGAATTACACCTCGTCATTGGTGGATCTTGTCGCCATCAGACTAGGGACCATCTCCTGAGCTTTGGCTTGTCCTGGATTTAGAATCGTGACTTTATCTGTTTGGTGGTGACTTCTCAACAGACTTTACACC
>NW_018178398.1:0-250 GCF_001263595.1 Phalaenopsis equestris
TTTTTGCTTTTGCACCCATTTCCTTCAATTTGATGTTGATGTCATAAGCATTGTTAAACCCATGGTAAACTAATTCCTGCTTAATAGTGTGATCATACACAGGAATGAACACGATGATAGTAATTGAGAATATGCTTAATATTGCGGCAGGTGGAAGTCAGACATTCGAGCCAATTCTTGCATCAAGCATGTTTCCTTGCTTGGTAAAGAAAAATTAGACTTGGAAAATAGCACATTGTGTGTGATATAT
>NW_018178399.1:0-251 GCF_001263595.1 Phalaenopsis equestris
CCCGAGCGATTTTACAAACAATACATTGTCGAGTAAAGCAAGTGTGTGCGAGTAGGGTGGGAGGTGAGATTGATTTATGCGAAGGCTCAAACTTTTTCGTCTCCATTCAAACTAAATGGTAAAGTTGGATTACAGTTATTTGAAAATTTACACACCAAAGCAATTTTTAAATGTATATATATTTTATAGGATTTTCTGAAGGAAGATAACACATGTAGAGGTATGATTAAAACTTAAATATTTTAAAATCC
>NW_018178400.1:0-251 GCF_001263595.1 Phalaenopsis equestris
TAATAAAACATGTTCTAAAATTAATATAATTTATGCAGTACAGTAATTGCATTAATTATTAAATTCTAAGATTTTAATGATAGTTTAATAAATAATCAAACACGTATTTAAAATAATGTAATAAATATATATTGTGGTCACAATGTTTTAATAAGCTTTGTATACTAATTCAATCAAAATTTGGACAATCCTTTAGGTCCCCACCATTCATGCTAGCTGCCATGGCCCAAAGCATCCCATGTTCATTCATA
>NW_018178401.1:0-251 GCF_001263595.1 Phalaenopsis equestris
GTGTTTTATAAGTAGTCCTGTAAGCCCATAATGCATCATCTAATCTTAAAGACTAATCCTTTCTATTAAGATTAACATTTTTTTCTAGAAACCTTTGATTTCTCCGTTAGATACTTCTGCTAAACCATTTGTTTAAGGATGATATGTTATGGAAATCCTATGTTTAATTACATACTTAGTAACAAATGTCTACATTTTTCTATTTTTAAAGTGGCTCCCCCATCACTAATGATCACTCTAGGCATACCAAA
>NW_018178402.1:0-251 GCF_001263595.1 Phalaenopsis equestris
AGACATCATCGTTAAAGGGGAAAGTATGGATACGCAACGTTGCTGCACCGATACAGTCCAGTGAACCTGCAAAGTAAGATCATGGAATGAAGCAAGGGTCTGAAATATTTAACATCGTCACAACGATTGCCAACGTGATGGAAGAGCAAGTAGAGGATGTCCAACAGGGTCATCCATATCTTAAGTTGGTTCAATAATCGATAATCGAAGAAAAATTTGAAAAGCTCAGAGTCTAGATTTCTGAGTTGGCT
>NW_018178403.1:0-251 GCF_001263595.1 Phalaenopsis equestris
CTGCTCCACAACGACAAAGGAGGGGAACCCACAAGGCAAAAGATGCATGCGTCTCCTTGAACAGTGGCGATGCTCGCTGTTCGGACACGTCGAAGTGCTTCAGCGAAATATTCGGCCGCCGGGAAGGTAAGACGGCGAGGTGGAGGAGTTAGTTCACCGGCGGTGCACACCGGGAGTGAAGGAAACGCAGAGAAGAGCCCAAAATTTGAAGCTCTCCTCGCTGATTTATAAGTGCGACGTTTTTGAATCAC
>NW_018178404.1:0-251 GCF_001263595.1 Phalaenopsis equestris
TAAAATTTTTAATAAATCAATATAAATATTTGATGCTACTTAAAAGTCTTACTATATCAATCACACATCAAAATCATTTCATATATAACCGTCACAGAAACACCATTTAAAAGTTTGTACTAATTAATGTACTTCAATATCAATATCTTTTTTCATACACGCACAGATATTTCACTGTTCCTCACTAATACCATTAAGGGGTGAATCCATTATAGTCAATCTGCATATACAAAAATCCAATAAAAATATCA
>NW_018178405.1:0-251 GCF_001263595.1 Phalaenopsis equestris
ATATATATATATATTTAGTTTAAAATAAGTTTCATTAAATACAAACCCATAACATGCAAGGTGACATGAGTTAGACCCCTTGGATATTAGCACAGTCATACTCTTGTCAATCCATATGACTTAGCATGCATTGCTCACTGGGATTGACTGATCAAGCAATACTCTTTAAGGAATCGCGACCGACACAAAGTCACTCATTTGTCGAGTCTTCCTCACTATCTATGCACACATGCAAATGCAAATTTAAATGC
>NW_018178406.1:0-251 GCF_001263595.1 Phalaenopsis equestris
CCGGAGGACTCAACCTTCCTCACGACAAGGCTGCACTCCACCAGGGAGCAATGATTAAGTTTGGGACCGGCTTCGATGAGATCGAAGTCTTACTCGGGAAAGCGCCGTACGTCATTGTGAAGACCGCGCCGCCGGAGGTAGCCGAGCCCGCAGCTGAGTATAACCTGGACTGCAAGCATGATTTTCCTGCAATTAAGAAGCGCAAGATCAGGGAGACTCCTGTTAGGTCCGTCGCCCCCGTACCTGTCAAG
>NW_018178407.1:0-251 GCF_001263595.1 Phalaenopsis equestris
ATAACTATTATTACTCCTCAAATTTCTCCAAGCTCACCTCTTGGTGGCAAGGAGGGAGAATGGAGTGCTCCTTTGACTGATAGCAATGTGCTGAAGGTCCCTGATGAAGGAATAATTAATAAAATGGAAAACTTAATGGAGGAGGATTGGAAAATTCATACAACTAAGAGGAAAAAAGAAACAAATTACTGAAGTGCAGAAACTCCACAGTGGTACTATGGCTATTGGGGGCAAGGTGAAGGCTGGTCCAA
>NW_018178408.1:0-251 GCF_001263595.1 Phalaenopsis equestris
ATTAATATATTATATTAATCTAATTTAAAATAAATTAATTTAATTGGAATTGCTACAAGTTTAACAAGCAACTAATTAATGATTATCAAATAAATATTCAGGTGCTTATTATAAATAAAAATAAATAAATTTTATTTAATTTATTTTAAATAATTAAATAATTTGATTATAAAAAAATATTGTTAAAATTTTATTTGGATTAATAGATTTGAATCCTCAAATAAATTATCAAACAGTTTGGTATGATTTAA
>NW_018178409.1:0-251 GCF_001263595.1 Phalaenopsis equestris
GTGAGCTATGGACCAAAGGTCCCCTAAATCAAGGAATTTTTTTCCTAAATTGCTTAAGCCAAAGAAATCTTTTCCAAAACTCATCACCAACGCAAGTTAATTATTGTGACAGATTCCCCTGAGGTTCTTGGGCCACCTGAGCACCTTCTGTGCCATGGCAAGCAACCCTAGTCACCGGAGGAGCCAAAACCAAGAACCCCATGCTTAAACCCAAACTCAATTGCACCCACCTTAGCTGATCATTTCCAATT
>NW_018178410.1:0-251 GCF_001263595.1 Phalaenopsis equestris
TCTAAATACGTCGCATCACATGCTTTCCGATTTCTCTCATATATAGTTAAAATATTGAAATCTTTGGCGCTTCTTTTATTCTTGGAGGCAGCCATAATTTCATGCTTTATTGTGGATACTTTTCTTATCATTCAACCCGCTACAGTGAGTTTTCTTGGCTACTTGATTGTTTGGAATGCATTCCTTCCTTTCTCATAGATTGCTAGTTACTTGCAGGAAACATTTTATAACTTGCAACTAATTTTTTTTTT
>NW_018178411.1:0-251 GCF_001263595.1 Phalaenopsis equestris
TTCGGGATAGAGGTTCTACAAATGATAAAGTTAGTTGCCATTATGAAAATTATTTGCGCGGGAAGCTCCTGCGCTAATACTTCCTAGGTTCAAGAGAAGGAAGTCTTCCATCACCAGTATGTCTCGTAGTGTCAACACCAATATTGGTGGATACAAAACAAAAGCAAATATAATTATTAAAAGCAACTAAAGTTATGTTGGCTTTGATACCAAATGATATCGAAGTTAACCTAAACCACAACAGAAAAAAA
>NW_018178412.1:0-251 GCF_001263595.1 Phalaenopsis equestris
AAATTCTCACTCAAATATCAAACGTCACGATAAAACTCCAACCCATATTTCTCATTTTTATTAAACTCACAATTATCTAATCTGATACATGTAAATAGATCATTTTCATAGTTCAAAAAAATCACCCACATATTTGATTTGTTAATAATAATATTTCCTTATGCTCGCTAATTAATTATTCCAAATTAAAATTTTGTTATCACCGTAAAAACTTGGGAAAAAATTTAGCTACGTAAGACGCACGCAGCGAA
>NW_018178413.1:0-251 GCF_001263595.1 Phalaenopsis equestris
GATAGAGGATTAAATCTTCTTAGCATAAATGAGCTTAAAAAAAATTTAGACTAAATGAGAAAGGACAACAATATAAATGGTTAATAAAATGAAAGAAGCATGGACTGAAAGATGGATAATAATAATGTCACGTGTTGGTTAGATATGAGACAATAAAGGATTCTCTACTTCCTTATTGTTAATCCTTATGAGTGGGTCTGTTTCTGAAATTTATTGATCAATCAACCTTTTGTTAAAGATGCATATCTGTT
>NW_018178414.1:0-251 GCF_001263595.1 Phalaenopsis equestris
GCATTTGGATGTAGCAGAGGTTCCCCTTAATTGGGTGGTGGGATTTACCCTGAAACACGCCATGAAGGTGAGGGGATGGATCGGGAATCAGCCGATTGTGATATTGGTGAATAGCGGGATCACACATAACTTTATCTCAAAATAGTTGTGAAGAAGCTAAGGTTGAAGCCGGTGACTACAAGGAGGTTCAACGTCATGATAGGAACATGGAAGGTAGAGAAAAGTTAGGGAATTTGCAAGGGGTTGGTTCT
>NW_018178415.1:0-251 GCF_001263595.1 Phalaenopsis equestris
TGATCCAACCTTATAACAATTTAAACATTCTACCATTTTTTTCTTAATATGAGACGAATGCAAACACAATATGACACAATAATTCAAACTATTCAGGTCAAGAATGAAAAAATATTTACAATGACGAAATTGTACGCATGAAAGACACTCTAGCATGAGGAGAAATCAGACAAGGAGTTCATATGTGCAGTGGTACAAGATCAATAGTTAGCTTTAAAAGCCATCTTTTTGGTGGTGCAGGTAAAAAAAAA
>NW_018178416.1:0-251 GCF_001263595.1 Phalaenopsis equestris
TGTAAAGTATTAATTATAAATTCGGCTAGTGACAAATAAGATCAACTCTTTTATTTACTCTCTTTCGAGTACCTAAAGAAGATTGGTTAAATGATTTTAATTCTTTAATTCTCATTTTAAATCCATCAAAGAAAATTTCCCAAACATTTGCATCTCCCTACGAAGCAGATCCACGTATACTCCACAGTTCAATGTGACTAACCTAGTTGATTCTTCCATAGCTCTCCCGAGTCATTATGATTCACAACACA
>NW_018178417.1:0-251 GCF_001263595.1 Phalaenopsis equestris
ATATATATATATATATATACAAATCATCCATAACCATCAGTTGAAAAATTAAACTGCAAATAAACACAGACTAATTTTAATCATAGCCTCCATCCAAGCTGAGAAATGAATGTTGATGTCAAAATGAAACAAAGTGTAGTGTCATTCCAACAATAACTCACCAAACCAAAAAGTCACATAACAGTCGGTTGAGCTTCAATCACGGGTTTGTTGAAACATCCCAAACATAACTTTATAAATCATTTTACATC
>NW_018178418.1:0-251 GCF_001263595.1 Phalaenopsis equestris
TATATAACGCACGGGTATTTTAAAACTTTGATAGTACTATTAAAATTTATCGTGAACTATAAAATAATGTTCCATCAGAATTTTGCAATGATCGCTAATAATAAAATGGGAACATATTTTATATAAATCAAAATTTGTTATTACTGCCAGATTATAAATAAATAAAAAACTCTGACATAAGTCAGAATTAATTTAAATAATGTTATTATTTATATTTTTTAAAATTATCTTTTTTTCTCGAAAAATATAAA
>NW_018178419.1:0-251 GCF_001263595.1 Phalaenopsis equestris
GGGGTCCTTTGAGATCGTTGAGGCAGCTCCTTCATCTCCTCATCTGTAGGATATTACATCTGACTTGGCTCTACAGGGTATGGAATGTAAGACTCGGTATCCGGGTAAACTGTCTCATGGCGTTCTGTGTCTGCAGCTACAAATTCTTCAAATGAATTGTGGTGGTCTAAGAGTAGAACATTACATGTCAGGCATTCCATGAATTCCCCTCCTATTGATGACTGAATAGGAACTTCGACATTGCACATTGG
>NW_018178420.1:0-251 GCF_001263595.1 Phalaenopsis equestris
CTCGACTTCAGTTGGTCTTCTAGCGTGAAGACAGGAGCCATGAGTTGCAGAGGTAGAGGAAAGTGGAGAATATCATGTTTGAAGGAAAAGGCCGGTACAATCAACAGATGATGCAACCCATAAGTGGTGCAGTCAGTATCTCAGTCTTCAAGTGAGAAAATTGTTAAATATATGAAGCCTGTGACTTACTTACCTCACCTACCGCGTCACACCTACCTCTCTCCCACCTACCTCTTTTCACCTACCTCTCT
>NW_018178421.1:0-251 GCF_001263595.1 Phalaenopsis equestris
TATATATATATATTCCTTTTTTGTTATCCCAAATGGTCTCTATTTCAAATGTTAGAACATTTCATATATAACGCTCGAAACTTGATGATACAAGAATTTTAATGTTGATAAGTTCATTATTTGGTTTACGAGGTGGAGAAAATTTGAGATAGGATATACTAACTACATCTTGGTTAGAATGTTCTCAACTAAAATTAATTAAGAAGGGTAAAATCTTTGATTTTATTTCATATTGCATTTATCTCAGAAAA
>NW_018178422.1:0-251 GCF_001263595.1 Phalaenopsis equestris
AAGGTATTTTAAAGTATAGCATTCATTTACTTTGTACATCCAGATAAAGGCATATTATAGTGCCATCCTATGCCATAAATACGTCTCCACCGGTCACCACAGCTCCTCATCCACATTCCATAAAACACAATGGCAAAAAACAATATGCTAAAAGCTCTTGCAATTTTAGTGCTTACCATTAGCATTTGCTTCTCCTTGGCAAGGACTTTGGAAGGGTTAAGTGGGTCAGAATCGGCTTATGGAGGTGACGG
>NW_018178423.1:0-251 GCF_001263595.1 Phalaenopsis equestris
TAATTAATCTAATTAAACCTTACTTACATTAGGTCTAATTAAACATAAACCATAATTAGATCTAACCCTTAGTTACTCCTAACTAAATGAGTTAAACCTTACTTACATTAGGTTAAATTGACCATAAACCATAATGAGGTCTAACCCCTAATTAGAGCTAACTAATTTAACTAAACCTTACTTACGTTAGGTTTAATTAACAATAAACCAAAATTTGGTCTAACCCCTAATTAGACCTAATTAATCTAATT
>NW_018178424.1:0-251 GCF_001263595.1 Phalaenopsis equestris
TCAAGAAAGGGGCTGAAATATCCAGTCTCATCCCCGCACTACAAAGAATCTAATTCTACTGTAGTTACGAACACCAGCAACGCAGAAGGGATCCAATGCAAGACTTCTCAAGAAGGGGGCTGAAATATCCAGTCTCATCCCCTCGCTACAAAAAATCTAATTCTATGACTCAAATATCAGTTGAGGCAGCCTGCCCATTCTCCTGGACTTCTCACCTTCTATGCAAAACAGCTAACTACACAATGTTTGAA
>NW_018178425.1:0-251 GCF_001263595.1 Phalaenopsis equestris
GGAATAACAGGAAGCAAAATTTAGCCCCAAGACCGAGTGCCCAAAGCACCAAAAATATCCAATATGTATACTCAAATAAAGGGGCAGCAGAAAGAGCAAACCTGAGCCCCAATATTGGCTATTCAAAACAAAAAAAAAGACTCTAACATGTATTCAAATGGGAGCAACAGTAATAGGAATAAAACTGAGACACTGAAGCAGCTGCTCAAAACATCGAATAACTCTAATGTATATTCAAATAAAAGCAATAA
>NW_018178426.1:0-251 GCF_001263595.1 Phalaenopsis equestris
CTGAAGTCTCTGTTTCACTTTTTTTTTTTTTTTTTATGTTTTTTTGAGACATTTACGAACATATCATATAATTCTTATGTATTTACATATCTCGCACGTATACTTTGATTTTTTTTACTTTTACAACAACAAAAACCTTCATATTACATTACAAATGCCAACTTTCAAAAAGTGAAATACATCGTTCAAGCTGAGATAAAAAATGGTATAAATGCAAAAAGTAAAGTTTGGTTGTTAGATATGTAAATATG
>NW_018178427.1:0-251 GCF_001263595.1 Phalaenopsis equestris
TTTTGATGTGATATGAAAAATTTTGGTGGTATAATATATATGCTTTTGATTCAAATGTGATTCTTTTTGATTTATCCATTATGGCCTGTGCTCTTGTGAACTAAAACACGTGTATTTTCTGTGTAAGGACTCACCACATCGTTTTTCTCCAAGTTCTCCTGCATTTTTCCTAGGGGCATTTACATATCTCTAAACTTTGAAGTCATTCACATCACGTAAAAAAAATATCATCATTTTAACTTTTAAAAAGT
>NW_018178428.1:0-251 GCF_001263595.1 Phalaenopsis equestris
AGAAGCGTGAAACTTACTAATTATATATAAGTTATAAAAAATTATAGCGAGTATGATGCGGATATAAATCTAATAACCTCTCTGTGAGCTGCCTGAGGTACAGAGGGCTGCTTCCTTTTTAAGTAGCCAATTTTTTCTCCACTTATCCACACTTCTACCTGGTTCACTTCCGTTCTTTTCCTCCACACATGGCTTTGGCTCGAAGAAGTGCCGCCGCGAGCTTAAATTGCCCATCAAAATCAAAATTTTAA
>NW_018178429.1:0-251 GCF_001263595.1 Phalaenopsis equestris
TTGTGATAGTGTTTGGTTGGTTGTAGGTAGGTAGGGCAGCAAGTGTAGGGGAAGTATGAGTGCGGTAGAGTGGTGGAGGCATATTGGGGTGGTAGGCAACTAGGGAAGAGGTAGGAAAAAGGGTCGTTGAGAAGATGCAAAGGACATTTGAAGTTTACAACACCACCTCGAAGTAGAAAACAGTCGAAGCACCACTTGTCGTTGGATACAGCCTAAGAGATAAGAGACTCCATACAGTAAATCAGAAGACA
>NW_018178430.1:0-251 GCF_001263595.1 Phalaenopsis equestris
TAAGACATGATACATAGATTTCTTATAATCCGTTTGAATTTATGCTTGCTAAGCCTATATAGAAGTTATTCATTTATTAAAAGGTTTTATAGAGAAGTATTAAAAGAGTAAGGATTGTCTACCCGTTTTTTCGTTAACTTAGAGAACATATTATAAGATTTTAAGTGAAGTTCTTTGGAAAGTTCTAGAGAAGGAATGTACTGTTATGATTTATAATCAAGTCATTAAAGATGTGTATACTAGAGATGTTA
>NW_018178431.1:0-251 GCF_001263595.1 Phalaenopsis equestris
ACTAGAGCTTAAGAACACTTCCTCGATCAAAAGCCCCTCTCATGAGCACTCTAGCATAGTCATAGACTAAGTCTGAGTCACCTAGTGATCAAAACCATACATAGGCCGCACTTCAGCTCAAACTAGCACTTCGAGGAGCTTTGTGAACTCAAGGCGATCGTCTCCAACCAACACAATTGAGGTTCACCTCTTTGACAAAAGTATAACCTGAAATCCTAAATTTTGCCTTGGTTTCATCCTTTGTCAAGAGA
>NW_018178432.1:0-251 GCF_001263595.1 Phalaenopsis equestris
TACATACCTAACACCTAAACTTCAATATTTACATACATGTCACCTTAACTATGCATGCGAAGGTGTATTTCACCCTCTTTAAATTAAATGATAGTATTTTTTATGTGACATGAAAGATTTGAGTTGTATGAACTATAAGGTAAAGTTTGTGTTAGATATGTAAATATAACAAAATTGGATTGTATGAATGTGATTGCCCCAAATAGTAGTATAAAGAAGGGAAATTTACATACATATCACACAATTCTTAT
>NW_018178433.1:0-251 GCF_001263595.1 Phalaenopsis equestris
GGACTCCGAACGTAGCTCTATGTTAGGAGTCTTGAAGTAATATTTTTCCTCATATCATAGACCATCTTTCATAGGAAGAATATTTTCCTGCTTTGATTTAATTTACATAAATGCCACGCTAAATTTTCTATTTACAAATCGACCACCCCAACTCATTTTATTTTTATTTTTACATTTTGTTGAGTTCTCAATGATTTGATTGTGACATGTAAATACATCCGTCGGTAGTTTGGAAAAAAAAATTCAAATGG
>NW_018178434.1:0-251 GCF_001263595.1 Phalaenopsis equestris
GTTCAGTCGTTGAGCTACTTAAACGAGTGGGATGCACGGTGTCCCTTCAAATGAAGAAAGAGAATTTAAGGGATGTTAGGTTTGTTCGACAATCTCAAAAGTCAAGTGAAGTTTTGCTAGCACGTATTCCCATCAGATTCCATTTGGGAAGTCGAGTTGATACTACCGTTACTACCATATATTGTGCTACTATTGCTGCTCCAAGGTCTGCAGGATGTCGACCAGTCAAGTCACGTCTGGGTCTGAGGGTA
>NW_018178435.1:0-251 GCF_001263595.1 Phalaenopsis equestris
GAATTTATTCCATAAAACATTCCCCCATTGGACCTCATCCCAGTAGAAAAGACTGGAGTAAATGGCTTTGGCGAGGTTTCATGAGCATGAATTTTCCATAAGATTATATCAGGACTAACCTAATTAAAGGGTATTTTTGAGCTTCGAGTGATGGATGGCTCCTGCAAAATTGAACTTAATTTGTTAAGAGACCAATGGTCATCCTCCCAGCAGTTAGCAACTTGAATATTAGTATTAGGGGGGTTTGTAAT
>NW_018178436.1:0-251 GCF_001263595.1 Phalaenopsis equestris
TTAGGTGTGAGATACACAAATACATAAGAATTGTGCGCTACACATGTAAATGCAAGTGTGCCATCTATTAGACCAAGAAAAAGAAAGAGACCACCCGAAACATTGATATTTACAATTTTTTTTTTAAACTATTGAAATGGTGTATCTACGCGTGCCACAATCAAGGTATTGAGAATTTGATAAAAATGAAAAAAATAGTTTTGGGCTTTGCCATGTTTTTAATATTTGAGTGAGAATTTGAAAAATGGATG
>NW_018178437.1:0-251 GCF_001263595.1 Phalaenopsis equestris
ATACTTTCTAAATCTTTGTAGCATTCTGTGTTAAGGTTTTCTTTATGTATCCTTTTTAAGTTTGATTTTTCTTGTAATATTGTTTAATTTTTTTTAATGTTTCTGTCGCATATCTACTTTTTTGGTCAATTGAAGTCATAATGTATTGTAATCACGAGAAATATGAGTTCAAGAGCATCAGGTACTTCGAGTGTTCCATCCTGCCACTGTGACGCACGGTGTAATGATTACCATTCAAAAAAGGAAAACAG
>NW_018178438.1:0-251 GCF_001263595.1 Phalaenopsis equestris
AAACTCTAACTGATGTCTTTCATCAATATTGCTGACTAATATTTACAAATGTCCCACTCTCAATACCCATTGTCTTTTCACCAATACCATCAACATACACCGAGCATTCCTCGTTAACATCATCAACATCATTCAACAACCTCAATAGCCACCTTTGGAGATAGTCTTTGGCTGCACAAATTCTTAAATTATACTTTGTTCTCTATTTATGAGCGAGAACGAACATTTATAATTTCAAATTTGAATTTTTT
>NW_018178439.1:0-251 GCF_001263595.1 Phalaenopsis equestris
AAAAACAAAATATAACTTCCATTACATTAAATGGAAATTACAAACTGGTTGAACAATTGATAATCTAAAGAGTAATATTTCTAGTTTTCTAAGATCCCCTTCAAAAAAGATAGTAAAAAAACAGGGTTGCAAAGAAAACCAGACATTTGGAAGAGAATAAAGATATTTGGCTGTTATACAACTTGAAACAATGGAGTGAATCATGAATGATGGCTCCTTGAGATACAGTCGTTGAATGAGAATCACCACCT
>NW_018178440.1:0-251 GCF_001263595.1 Phalaenopsis equestris
AATTTGACCTCGCCTCTTCAAATAATGTATAAATTATGAAAAAGTTACAAAAATGAAGGTATGATGAAAATATATTAATTTTCAAATTGAAGACCAACACCATGGATTTTTATCTATTTATTTTAATCATATAATTACAAATCATGGTTCTAAATATGTCCTATCATTGTGTTTAAAAATGACTTATTTTGGAATATAACTTTACTATTATTATTCCAAATTATGGCTCTCTAAGTATGTGATGTATTTTG
>NW_018178441.1:0-251 GCF_001263595.1 Phalaenopsis equestris
GTGGCTTAATCTTAGCCAAAAGAATATTAAGCATCAATTCAGAATCAGTTTCCACCAAAATGCCGTTTAAATTTAAAGAGGTAAGAGTATGAAGAGCAGCAAGCACCGCAGAGGCTTCAGATTCAACTGAGGAGTTAGGAATACTGGGTGACACAAAGTAAACAATACACCTTCCAGCAGCATCTCTGATAATTCCTCCTATACCAGTATAGGCACTGGAAAAGCTCCCATCAACATTAACCTTTAACCAA
>NW_018178442.1:0-251 GCF_001263595.1 Phalaenopsis equestris
GATTTGTAACATTTACTCATGATTACAAAAGATTAAATTTGGTGTATTTAATGAAAGGAAAGTCTGAACCGGAAATAATTTTCAAAAACTTCTATACAATGGTGCAAACATAATTTTAAAAAACTATTGAAATATTATGAAGTGATAATGACCGAGATTATTTCACAATTATTTTGGGTCAATTTTTTTTTAAAAAATGAATAGTTTATTAAAGTTCATGTGTTGACAACCCACAACAAAATGGTGTGACT
>NW_018178443.1:0-251 GCF_001263595.1 Phalaenopsis equestris
ACCACTATATTGAATATCAGGCAATAGCTTCCAACTTTCATATCTGATGACCACCATCAACTATCACTAGTCATCACCACATATCACTACTAAACATTGGTATCGATGAACACTGCTTTCAACAATCACTGAACATAATGGTTATTCAAAGAGAAGGGGTTGAACCATTAACTATGATCTCTGTAGCCAACTAACACCATTGTGGCCATCAATTATGGCCTATGTGACCAACTAATGATATTATAATCACA
>NW_018178444.1:0-251 GCF_001263595.1 Phalaenopsis equestris
GAAATATAAACGAGCCGAACACGAGCGGAGCATGGTTAGCTCGTGTTCGGCTCGTTTACACCCCTATCTACGAGCGCTCTGAAAGTGATGCATGGTGTGCTTGGCGAATATACCTGCCGTGATAACTTGTGTTCAAGAAAATGAAAGATGATGGTGAGTTAATGCTATTAACTAGTAGTACCACATAGAGGAACAAAGCCATGACCGAGGTGAAGCAATATTAGCATTTACATACATACCACACAATTCTT
>NW_018178445.1:0-251 GCF_001263595.1 Phalaenopsis equestris
TGAGCTTGATAAATTTTGGGTTGGCAGAACTAATTCTAACGATGGGCCCTACTCTGCGTACTTATTCCCTTCTAAACTATTAGATCTCCTTGGGATCAATACTGACACCTTTTTATATACATATTTTAGTGTTCTGATTCTCTTATTACTTGAAAGTGACGCTGCGATACGAATAAGATAATTAAATGTAAAAATTAGATATCATTTATTTCATATTCGGTGCTTCAATAATTGAACTCTCTGAACTTTCA
>NW_018178446.1:0-251 GCF_001263595.1 Phalaenopsis equestris
ATATGTACCAACAATAATTAGAATTACCTGCAACAGGTAATTCCATATTCTTAACAAATACACCACTTAATTTCTTAGGTAAATCCGAATGTTGTACAACAAATAATAACCATAGAAATGCTTCAAATGCTTCACCCCAAAATCCAGAAACCATATAAAATGATGTCATACATGACCATATCATAACAGACATAAAAAATGATGCAATACATGTTTCAAGCTGAAATACATTGCTTCAGAAAAGAACAGAA
>NW_018178447.1:0-251 GCF_001263595.1 Phalaenopsis equestris
CTAGCTCATAATAGGTGTGGAACCAACTCCTTTTGGGTATTTAAATAATATACAAATAAAATGATGATGATAATAATAATAAATAAATAAACAAATAGAATTATATATAATTAATATTTTTAAAGAAAAAAATAAACAAATAGCAATATAGGCATTTACGTACATACCAACCGATTCTTACGTATTTACATATTTAACGGGTGTATTTTATTTTTGACATTTATACCACCCAAAACATTCATATCACATCA
>NW_018178448.1:0-251 GCF_001263595.1 Phalaenopsis equestris
AGAATGAACAATGATATTTGTGTTTTGAGACTTTGTTCTTGAGTTTATGCTCTCCGAAGTGTTTTAGTCTATCATATTGCAAGTGGTGTATTTGTATCTTGCTTAGAAACATGTAGTGGATCCTTCTGGCCATTGTGTTTCACCGTTTCAGAGTTTTCTTGTTGTTTTCAATCGGGACAAACGCTGAACATTGTCTATCCCCCTCCAAACACCATCGACCAACCATATTATCATCCCTTTACTATTCCACA
>NW_018178449.1:0-251 GCF_001263595.1 Phalaenopsis equestris
TATGAATCTCTCTTCCTCACTTTTCTCTTTTCAAAATTTAAGATCCTCTCAACTCTTTGCTCACTATGCGCGGCCTGGCAGTTGTAAATGAACGTATCAGTAAAAAACATGGAGCTCGTGGGCCATGAAAGGGCCCATTGCCGACTTTTTATGTAATTAAAATCATAAAATATATTTTTTTGGGGGGGGAAAAATCATAAAACAAGAACTTTTAAAAAAAAAAAAAAGATCATTTTTCTTCACTGAGATGG
>NW_018178450.1:0-251 GCF_001263595.1 Phalaenopsis equestris
TTTACAAAATTAGGAAGAAGAAAAAATGACTAAAGGAACTCAAGAATATATAGGAGGATGTTTTGCTAGTTTCCAGTAGAAGCCCTTATCACAGTTTGGTGCTCGACTCCCTCTCTAAAACTAGAGAGAGAGGAAAGTCCACTCATCATGACTAAGGTCTCTGGTAGATTTCTGCCCCAAACATGAAGCCTCCTCCCAAGAAACAAGCAGACCATTTTTATCTTTTCGGGGAATTTGTCTACCTTTCTTTT
>NW_018178451.1:0-251 GCF_001263595.1 Phalaenopsis equestris
GTTAATGGCTAGTTGCAAGCGTCCGCCTTGGGAAAATATTTGTGAACGCTGCGTATGTTGAAGATTATTTTGAATTTACAAGGAATTATATCCGTATTATACCCATCTAATCTCACTGTAACTTATATATACCTATCAGAACTACGAAAACATAGAACTTGTTTGTATGTTAGCGAGATTATATAAGTATAACGTGAATATAACCCTCGACACTGCAGAAATCATGAACATTTCGGACTAATGACAAATCA
>NW_018178452.1:0-251 GCF_001263595.1 Phalaenopsis equestris
AATTGCGATTCCAAGAGGAGAACCGATGCAGCAAGGAGCACCTAACCCTCCTCAAGGGATGTGATATGGATTAAAGCATGCTCAATTCTCTTTCTCTTTTGCACTTATTTATGGATGAAATTCCACATTAAAGCAGAATATTTTTCATGTTTTCCATGCAGACACAACAAGTAAGAGAACTAGAATGAATTGTAGCGGAAATGGTGCGAAGCGGAGTAGACGTGGAGCAAATTGGTAGATTCAGCATACTG
>NW_018178453.1:0-251 GCF_001263595.1 Phalaenopsis equestris
TAAATAATACTAATCTAAATAACAAGCAATTCTTTGACTATTATAACAATGAAACAAAGATACTTTGTTTGACAAATAACACTGACATCATAATAATATTGACATCCTAATAACAATGGTATATGAATAATAATAAATCAAATAAACCTCAAGGAAAATGTCATTTGGAGATATCAACAAAGCAAAAAATTAACATCATTTAATAAAAACATTATATTAAATTTCTGTTAAACAACTCACCTCTCATTCTA
>NW_018178454.1:0-251 GCF_001263595.1 Phalaenopsis equestris
TATATATATATATATATATATGTATAAAAGAGAAAATAAAGTTGACTCTGAACGTCCTCTGATTTTTAAGATAATTTAATTTACTTTTAAGAATAAAATTATTAAAAACATGAAATAAATTAAAAATAAAAAAAATAAATAGTCCAAAAAAATAATAAATAAATAAATTTCTATATTACATTTTTTTGTTTTATTATGTAGTCAAGAAAATAAAAATAAAAACAGTATCGATTCCCCCTATTTCAAAAAAA
>NW_018178455.1:0-251 GCF_001263595.1 Phalaenopsis equestris
ATGTTTTAATTGCAAAAATAAAAGTTTTCGTGTTATATAGATAAATTCATAGGAATTGGATGCTACTTTGCAAACATCATTAGCCTACCACCAAAATCTATTTCTTGCTCTCCGGCGACTCTGTTGTTTTATTGCATGTATTAAAATAAAAAATGACATACATATATTTTAAATAAAAATAAAATAAAATTTGTGTGGCCTCATGAACCTATTAAAAATATTTATTAATTTCAAAATTAAAGCTAATTAGT
>NW_018178456.1:0-251 GCF_001263595.1 Phalaenopsis equestris
ATATATATATATATATAACTGCATGCGATGCAATGAACATGATTCAATTATGGATAGGCTTCTTCTTCCTGGGAGGGATGTAATCCATAGTACTTAAGCTCTCGAATTTATGTAAAGCTTCATCCTTGCCTTCAATGGCTTGCACAAGAGATCTTCCATGCTGTTCCTGTAACACTGTATCTTCTCTGATTCCTCCTGCTCATATACTCACGAAAGGGTTCGTATATCAACGTATGAAATCACAAGTAATA
>NW_018178457.1:0-251 GCF_001263595.1 Phalaenopsis equestris
CTTCCTATGACTTTCAAAACAATCCCATATATCCACTTGAATAGTACGTACGACGTTACTTGAAATTTACTTCCGACAGGATGCCATTTAATTGTTTAATATTCTAACTCTCTCTTTAAAACAGGCATATATTTATATTCCCCATTAATAAAATTTTAATATATTTTCTTCCTACAATTTAGCCATAATTATCAGTAATTGTTTTTGTACTATAAAAATAAAGCCATAATTGGCCAATCTAAATTGAATGT
>NW_018178458.1:0-251 GCF_001263595.1 Phalaenopsis equestris
TACTAGCTTTCCAAGTTACAACGTCGATTGACGACATCTAGTCAGCGGTGGTTGACGAAAGTCAGTGGTGAACGACGGTAGTCGACGACAATCGATGACTGTCGGCAGTTGCTGACGACAGTGGATGACGGTCGACGGTGGTCAACGGAGGCCAACGGTGATCGGTGGCGATCAACGGGTGGCGATCAACGGTGGTCGGCGATGGTCGATAGAGGTCGGCGGTGGTTGTCGACAGTCAGTGGTGGTCGACG
>NW_018178459.1:0-251 GCF_001263595.1 Phalaenopsis equestris
ATAGCTTTCCAAGTATTATTAATTTCTCAGAAATTAAAACCTCGTACTTTCTATATGCTCAGACTGCCACTGGAATTGTAGTGGCTATAACTATTTTTCTTGTTGTGATTCAAAGAAAATATTTGAGCATTTACATAATACCACCAAATTCCTATAAATATATGTATTGAACGTATGAATTTTATTTTTTGCATTTTTAACATCAAAATCTTTCATATGACATCAAAACTAACACTATTATAAGTTAAAAA
>NW_018178460.1:0-251 GCF_001263595.1 Phalaenopsis equestris
AGGGCCCATAATCTATAAAGGGCCCCACATTAGATAATTAAAAACGGGTTAATTATGGGTTAACAGGTGATACGAAATTCGCATAACCCAACCTGAATTGATAAACTGACTCGAGCCAACTGGCCTGCAAACCCGGGCTTTCAGCCATTCACTGGGGACAAGTAGCAAAGGTGGAGCTCCGCCCTCCTCCGACCACGATTTGTCGAGGTTCCTGCTATCCACCGGTAACTCCCTTCTTAGACGAAGAGTGG
>NW_018178461.1:0-251 GCF_001263595.1 Phalaenopsis equestris
TATTTTTCTAAACTTAAATATATAAATTAAATGTCCCTCCAAAGCATGCAACGAGATTCCGATTCTGGAGACCGACATACCCCCCAAAAATTGTGCCGATAGCTTTTTGCGACTCTGCTGGGGAACTATCTTCTCTCTGCATTTTAATCATGGAATATTATCTTCATACATTGGTAATATGTCTATGTCCCTTATGGGCAAAATTACCCTTCTTCCTTTCGCATGCTTCACCCATTTCTTTCTTGGGTAAG
>NW_018178462.1:0-251 GCF_001263595.1 Phalaenopsis equestris
AAGAAGGAGCAATCTCATGGCTCCCTACATGTTAAGGTAAATGGGAAGAAAACCCCCAAAAAAGGTCATTATAAGGAAGAAGAAAGAGGTCTTAAGAGGAAGTCTAAGCTCAGAAGAACTACAGGAGGAGAGGAGAAGAGAAGAAAAAACAAAATTACAAAATTATTCTCCCTTGGGAAGGGGAACTCCAGGAGAGGAAGAAGCAGCAATTTTGAAGTGAGGCACCTCAAGAGTATCTCCATGAAGCAGGA
>NW_018178463.1:0-251 GCF_001263595.1 Phalaenopsis equestris
AGTTTTGCTAGAGCGTCAGCATGGGCATTATCTTCGTGATGAATTCGGTAGAAAGTTAAATTGAAATCTTCTCAAGCAGCTTCATTGTGTACTGGTGGCATTTTGCTAACCTTGGTTCCAAAATCTTGAATTGTCCGGTGACTTATTGAATGACGAGTTGAGAGTCACCGTAGATCGCAATATCCATTATATCTATCAAGATTGTTAATTCCAATCCAGTGATTAAGGCTTCATACTCTGCTTTGTTGTTT
>NW_018178464.1:0-251 GCF_001263595.1 Phalaenopsis equestris
CTTTCTCCCACACTTTTCATAATTGCATTTGATTATCTATCCAGTCTCATTGATAAGTTACATCTGCAGTGCCCTTATCTTCAATTCTCTCATAAGTCTAAAATTGTTGTGAGTCATCTTGCTTACGCTGATGATGCCATATTCATTTTAAATGCTAGTAAACGCACCATCAAAGCTACCATGACATTTTTAAAAGATTTTTAAAATACTTCGGGAATGATGTTCAATTTGGCTAAGTGCTCCATGTACCT
>NW_018178465.1:0-251 GCF_001263595.1 Phalaenopsis equestris
ATGTCTATATGGTTTGCTCGAGAAGCTTCTTCCCTGGCCATCCTGAATAGTTTCTGTGGAAAGAAAAATTTCAACTTTATGTCAAGATCAATCAAAAGAAAGAACTGTTCAAAACCTAATCTTTTCATTCATAACACAGGCTTAAATCAGATATTGCAATATTTTACAAATAAACCCCTAGACTTCTTAAATATTCCTTTTTTACCAATAGAAACTTAAATAAGGTCCAATTCTCAACAGTCCCCCTCGAG
>NW_018178466.1:0-251 GCF_001263595.1 Phalaenopsis equestris
TGATTGTAAGAAAGTTGCTCTCTGATATTTGGAAAAAATGTATAATGATAATTCTCATCATAGCTTTCAAGGAAGTTGTTTTCTTCACCACAATCTTACAATCATATTTTTAAAAAGCTGCAGTCACCCCAAACAGACCCTAAATGTCAAAGGAACTTCAACTAATTCCACAGTATTTTATAGGGCAATTTACTTAGATACCACTCAATTCATATATGTACATATGTAACTCCTAAACTTCACTTTTTTTT
>NW_018178467.1:0-251 GCF_001263595.1 Phalaenopsis equestris
ATGAACTTGTTCTCTACCAAGAACATATGATCCATAAGTTTAACCCTCAAGCACACAAGATTTGGACAATTTCATGTGTATACACTTTCTAAATTAAGAACTATTCATATGTTCATAATATTTTCATGTGACAAAATAAAATACTTCACCAAATTTGTCTCTTTCATATGTAAAAGAATCTTTTGAAAATAAGCATGTGATTAAGACTTTTCTTGGCAAATAATTATATATATATATATATATATATATAT
>NW_018178468.1:0-251 GCF_001263595.1 Phalaenopsis equestris
AGAAGCACTAGCAAAAGCACCTTATAGAATGACATTTAAGGAGCTGCAAGGCTTATTGGAGAAGGAATTCATTAGGCCAAGCACTTCCCTTTGGAGAGCTCTAGTGTTTTTTGTTAAAAAAAGAATGGGAGTTTAAGGGTCTGTTTGTGGCAGTTGCAGTTTATCCAGCTTATCCTTATAAACAACTTATCCTGATAAGCTGCTGATCTAAGTTGGCTGACTGTTTGGTTTGTGCATTTGAAAAACAGCTG
>NW_018178469.1:0-251 GCF_001263595.1 Phalaenopsis equestris
CCCGGACAGACTCTGGCATGACACCCGTCAATAGGTAATAGCCTGTGCCAATGCTATCTCCATTTCAGTTTATTATAAATATGATCTTGTTTTTGTGGGGAGGATATACTAAATGGACCAAGGGAGCACTGTCGGGTCGATAGCCCTTGATCCGAGATTTCTTTTTGCTTGAAAGAAGCGCAACTTTGAGGATTGACTCTTCTAATTTGAGAAAGGTGAAGGGAGCCAAACACGTAGTCTCATTGTGTAAG
>NW_018178470.1:0-251 GCF_001263595.1 Phalaenopsis equestris
TTATGATAGACTTCATAAGAAGAAGCGTGGGGTGACTCTCAGAATTGCTACATCTCAGAGAAATCGTAAGAAGACTGTTACCTCTACCTTCGTCAACTTCATCCATCAGAGGGATGCATATATTGCAATGAACGTAGTAGAATCTATGCTATTTTCTAATTGGCCAATATACACAGTACACGATAACTTTATAAGTACTGTTGAAAAAAGCAATTGAATACCAATTCTTTATAGCGAAGTCTTTCGTAACA
>NW_018178471.1:0-251 GCF_001263595.1 Phalaenopsis equestris
CTCTCGGGTAAAGAGTAAATCATCTTCATATGTATGCAAACTCACTTGCAGTCACTATTTGCTCATTGCATGGCACCACGGGTCCCCCGGGCAAATGTAATTCATTTTCATAAGTAGTTTATTTTACATGTACATCATGTTTTTGTGTGTCAGGTTGCATGTAGGCATCTTTGCATTCATTTACATGATGTGTGCTTCACCTTTTGGCACACGCCATGATTGTTTCGTGCTTCAGTCGAACAATTACAATG
>NW_018178472.1:0-251 GCF_001263595.1 Phalaenopsis equestris
AACTCTTCTTCACTTCATTCCATGGCTGACATCTTCGTCAATAAATAATTCTCTATACTGAATTAATTATGATCTCTTGTTGTTTTCTAGGAAATTTATATACATGTAATGCAATATTTATGTATTTATATATTTAATATCTCCATTTAATATTCATTTATATATCATTTTAGTGTCATAAATAAATCAAATTATATGCATGAAAATATGTGTTTCACTAAAAAATTAATATTGATTTTATTTTTGATGTG
>NW_018178473.1:0-251 GCF_001263595.1 Phalaenopsis equestris
ATTCTCAAATGGGACCTAAAGGCCTCATCGATAGTCATGCTGCTTCTGGCTTTCTTTAATAAATTCTGAGAATACAATCCTGTACACCTTTAATTGTCTTCTTTACACCTAGCAATCTTTAAAAATAGGCATTCAAATTAACCCCATTAGCTTTGATGACCTATAATCACTAGTGTAGCAAGGAGAAACATTATGTGATGTCTCATTCCATTGGCCCTCAATTACCATTAACAGCCACACCCAATGCCAAT
>NW_018178474.1:0-251 GCF_001263595.1 Phalaenopsis equestris
AAGAAAAACCAGTCAAAAGTGTCCCAAAAGAATCATGAGCTATAGGTAATTATCTCTTGAATGTGTTGAGGGCAGCAATTTTGAAATGAGGGGCATCAATCTGATCTCCGTTTAGCAGAAAGAGAAGTGGTGGGGGGCTGAGGTAGAGACTGAGACTGAATTTGAGCTAAGTCCAAATCTAGCAAGCCAATGTGCAGGTTTGTTTCTTTCTTTTTAGTTGAAAGTAAAGGTGACATTGAGTTGAGAGCTAA
>NW_018178475.1:0-251 GCF_001263595.1 Phalaenopsis equestris
CCTTCTTGGCTAAAGCCAATCCAAACTTATTAATATGGAAGACTATTCATCAAAAGAGGAGCGCTTACTCCATCATGACACCAGACACAAATTTGCATACAGAGTCTAGTGAGCATGTGGCAAGTGGGCCCCATTATAATACATATGTAAGTTTTTTATAATGGCAGGCCCACATGATCACTGAACTCGGGATGTAAATCTTACGTTTGATGCCTTGATGAAATAATTTTTCCCAAATGAGAGACATGAAA
>NW_018178476.1:0-251 GCF_001263595.1 Phalaenopsis equestris
TTTTTTCTTATTTTATGTCGTTTACTCCATCTTCAAGTAATTATTATGAATCAATTAATTAAATATATAGTTGTATCCTTCATTTCAAGTTTTTTTTTCCTTGCCTTTCCTATTATAAGATTCATGTAAAGGTACTTATACCCCATTTCATGCAAGTCATACACTACAGCTTTCCCTGCAGGTGTTCTTCTTTGTGTTCCTGCAAACCATACCCTACAACATTCCCTACAGGTGTTCTTCCATTTTACCTG
>NW_018178477.1:0-251 GCF_001263595.1 Phalaenopsis equestris
GATTTTTCTAGAGAAAGATATCGATTTTTGAAGTTCAGGTATTAAAAAAATTCAGAAAATCCATATCTTTCTACTTATCTATGTGGCTCTAAACTCACATGTAGTGCACCCCAATTCATTGCGGTTTCCACCTAGCCATGCCACGTGGCCCGCAGTTCGAGCACCAATAGTCTGTCCGGCTCGATCTCCTCCGTTGATTGGATACACGTGCGATCGGATGACCCTCCGTTATTGTCCCCAAGTGACCTAAC
>NW_018178478.1:0-251 GCF_001263595.1 Phalaenopsis equestris
CAAGTAATAAAATCCTATGCAACTCTGCGGACATAGACAATTTGTCGAACCAAATAAATTTGTGTGTTCCGCTGTGTTTTCTAGTTTTGTGAATTTTTTCGCTCTGTTTTTCGCTTCCTTGTCGATCATTCTATTTTATTTTATATACCACAACAAGTGATATCAGAGTCATGATTCGGATCTGAGAAAGAATGATGGCTGCAGAAGAAGTGAAAGTTTCAGGGATCGAGATATTGATGGCACAGATTTTG
>NW_018178479.1:0-251 GCF_001263595.1 Phalaenopsis equestris
TAATCTATCACAACCATTCCATATTAGATGTACAAAATTAAACATTGACATAATAAAGAGAGTATGGTTGAAAATCTTCTAAATATTTCACTAATTCAGTAATAAAATCCAGGAGAACTTCTAAATGACAATTTTTTTACAACCAGCTTATAGTCACAGAGGAGGTGAGGCGTCTTACTGAAAAATGAAACAAATATTAGCAAGGCTGCTCAAATTAACCTGGATCGCGTCCCACTTTGCAAGAAAAATAT
>NW_018178480.1:0-251 GCF_001263595.1 Phalaenopsis equestris
CATAAAAAAAATAAATTTTTACAACAAATGATTTTCAGAAAGAGCAAGAAGAAAATTACCCAAACAGAACTATCTAAAAATCAAAGGACGCAGAAAGCGACCGTCTCTTCAACCCAATTAAAAACTTCTCATTTATTAATCAAAAACCCGACGGCGGAAGATGTGTCGGCGGAGCAGGATTACCCACCCCACCATACCCCTCCTGCACCTCCATTCCACCGCCGTCAAATCCCCCAGACCCCTCCCCCCCC
>NW_018178481.1:0-251 GCF_001263595.1 Phalaenopsis equestris
ACATTGATGAAAAGTCTTGTCTTAGCTGGGATGTTGAAGCCATCGACCATACAATCTTTGTCAGATTCACGAGGGATTAAAGGGGTTGGAGGATGGAGACGAAGTGTTTCCATCACGATGGCCTTAAGATATGGGAGGTTGGGAATATCATTTTCATCCACCAATCGATGATTTCCTACAATAGTGTCGAGTTCAGCTCTAGCTTTTTGCATGTAGATTGGGTTATTAATGAGTTCAGCCATCGCCCATTG
>NW_018178482.1:0-251 GCF_001263595.1 Phalaenopsis equestris
TCTGGGATTTTGACTCTCTCCTGGAAGGCAATGGCGTACTCGTAGTCGCCGGCGCCGATTTCCTTAGCTACGCGGGAGTTGGCTCCGTCGGCTCCAACCACCGCATCCACCTCCATCTCCTTCTTCTCCCCTGTCGATGACTTTTTGCTGCTGTAATCGTTGTAGTAGAGTTTGTACCTGAAGGTTGATGGGCGAAATTAGACCAGTATATCTCGTAACACTGAATTTAGTATTAACAGAACAGAAAAGGA
>NW_018178483.1:0-251 GCF_001263595.1 Phalaenopsis equestris
TTGAAGAGAAAATTAAGTCAACAATCAATGAATTAAAAGCGGTTTATCTCGAGACTGAGGAGCAGCCCCAACCTACCATCATAAGTTCTCTACTAAGTAAGGAAGAGTCTACAGATTTGACCAATTTAATGTCAGAATTAATGGATTGCTTCGCGTGGAGCTATGACAAAATGTTACGATTATCTTCAAAAGATGCAGTTTACAGGTATGGAGTGGACAAGAGTATGACCCAGTGAAACAAGCTCCTAGAA
>NW_018178484.1:0-251 GCF_001263595.1 Phalaenopsis equestris
GTATCAAAACTCATCAAACATAAAATCTTTAGAGGTTTCTTTTCCTTGCTCCCAAACTAAAATCCCACCTAATCTAACATAACCTCCAGAAATAAATCATTTACACCACCCACCTAACCCTACTGTAACCCTATCCTAAACCACTATTTCAGTTTTAGTTGAAACCCTTATCTACACCACCCATTTTTTTCAAGTCAAACAGCCATCGATTGACTCCTATCCCCTTCCAAAACTCATCGACCTCGCATATT
>NW_018178485.1:0-251 GCF_001263595.1 Phalaenopsis equestris
TGATGAATCAGTGATAACAAAAGCAGCATATTCATAATGGAAGACATTCCTCAGCCCATATAGCGCATTAATCCTTTCGAAGGTAAACTCAACTGGTGTACCTCTCACAAAAATATAATCTTTTGTAGTGAATCTAAGGTTGGCATAGAACTCTCAAACCATCAGGATGATTGATACAATAGTGAAGTAATAGAATCACTCCCAATTTCTGGCGATAATCAACCTTTCAACCTCGCCTCTCGGGTTTGCAA
>NW_018178486.1:0-251 GCF_001263595.1 Phalaenopsis equestris
TAAGCATATGGATGAACATTAAAAATGAAGACTATGAGCATGAAATGTTTGAGTAGAATTTTTTCATACATAAGGCTCAAATAAAAACATTAAAACAAAACACTTGAGGACAAACTAGGAGAAAGAAACAAGCAAAGAACGTCAACTTGCGAAAAAAAATCAAACTTAAACTTAGATAGAAACCTTGGTTTATCATACCAACTGACAACCCAGTGAAACTGAAACCACAAAACTTAGAAGAGCCTTGATTT
>NW_018178487.1:0-251 GCF_001263595.1 Phalaenopsis equestris
ATATATATATATGTAAAACTAAACAGTTAACACAATTCTTAAGTATTTACATATTTTTCATCTGAACTTTAATTTCAATATTTGTTGCACTCAAATATTTCATATGACATCAAAAATATTAGTATTATTAATTTTAAAAAGTGAAACACAAGTATATAAATATATGTAAATTGGTGTAGGTGCAAAAATTTAACTTTAAGAGTTATATTTATAAATATATAGAATTTTCTTGGTATGTGTGTACATATTTT
>NW_018178488.1:0-251 GCF_001263595.1 Phalaenopsis equestris
CAACGAGAGAGAGATAAGAAGAGAGAGAGAGAGTGAGAGGAGATATGCTCTCTCTCCCTCTTATCATCAACCTCTCTCTCTTCCACACTCTTCTAACTCTATCTATCTTCTTCTCTACCTCCCACGTGCACTATCTTCTCTTCTATTACCTCTCTGTCTTTTTTTTTCTCTTCTATATGTCTCCCTACCTTCTTCTAAGAAAGAGAGAGGGAACGAGCATGAGAGAGACATATAGAAGAGAGAGAGAGAGA
>NW_018178489.1:0-251 GCF_001263595.1 Phalaenopsis equestris
TAGGACGTTGCAGTCCGGGCACTCCATGAATGCCCCTGCAGCTGACACTCGTGTATGTATTTTGGTATTGCAGGTAGAGCAACCAGTACACAGAACATCTAAAGCTGGTAGTATGTTTTGGCTTGTCACAAACTCGGGCTCTTCATCCGTAGTGGGCTGGCTGGTGGAGGTCTCTTTCATGCCCAAATCATAAATGTGTCCCTCAGAAATAGGATCGAGCAAGTTGTCTGCCTCTTTCTGGCATCTCTTCT
>NW_018178490.1:0-251 GCF_001263595.1 Phalaenopsis equestris
AAAAAGATAATGAAATGTGAAACATTTTTATAGTATAACTTATAAGTGCAAAATATGAAACGTACAAATTATATATATATATATATATTAAAAAAAAATGGTCAGAGCTATTATACGAGCCCCAGTCATTTCTCATGCACCTAAAAATTTGAGTGTCACACTCTATACGGGGGAAATCAAATCTCAGATCAGAGGAGATTTACAATTGACAAGCAGATGTCTGATTATATATATATATATATATATATATA
>NW_018178491.1:0-251 GCF_001263595.1 Phalaenopsis equestris
GAATGTATTTTACTATGGAAAATCATGCTATTTTCATTATCTTTTAAGCTATTCTAAACGCAATCAACCTTTCCAAATTTTTCAGATTTAGAAAATCTAAGTTATTCGAATCTTATTTTTGTTTGGTTGTCGATTTCTTTTGATTCAAATTAGTGGTAAAAATGTTTTGGTTGTAAGCAAAGGTTAAATGGGATTAGCTTCATAAGTTGATTCGACTCTAAGCAATTTAATTAATTTGATTAATGAGTTTA
>NW_018178492.1:0-251 GCF_001263595.1 Phalaenopsis equestris
TCTTCATCAAGTAACACATTAGCAGCTTTTACATCACGATGAATAATCTTGGGATTGCAGTGCTCATGAAGGTACTCCAGTCCACGAGCGGTGCCTAAGGCCACTCGTTTTCTAGTATTCCAGTCTATTACTGGCTCTCCGGGTTTAAAATCTGCACTAACATGGGAAAAAAAGAGGAATATCTATATGGCCTGATACAAAAATATGCATAAAGCAATTGAAAATACATATAATTTAAAAAAAAAAGAAAA
>NW_018178493.1:0-251 GCF_001263595.1 Phalaenopsis equestris
CTTGTAGAAGATGAGAATAACCTATAATGAGAATATTTAATTATAGTTTTGATAATCAAATTAAAGTAACTTAAATATTTAAAATAAAAGTTTACAATCAACAATTAAAATAATATAATTAATTAAAATATTGATTAAACCTAATTAATGATATGCTTAAAATTTTATTCTTTATTTTAGATAGCTAACTATTGGAGACAAGAATAAGTGTTTATAAATTGTTGACCTCAATTTTTCGTGAGGTCTAGTAT
>NW_018178494.1:0-251 GCF_001263595.1 Phalaenopsis equestris
AGGCAAACTTTGAGTTTATAGTGTAGGTTTCCCAGTATGCCCCGACAAAAACTTTATTTGTTAAATGAGTGCAAGTATTCATTAGAAGGCATGGTGCATAGGATTTGGCAGGATTCTGGATAAATGTTGCTGGAAGCAGAGCTAGTGAGTGCTTGAGTAGATTCATTCTTGAGAACCTTCTGTCTAATTAATTAATTGTGATTGTAATGCTACATTACAATTGTAATGTAGAATTGTAATGCAGAAGGTTA
>NW_018178495.1:0-251 GCF_001263595.1 Phalaenopsis equestris
TTAATAAGGTAATTCATTTATGTTTTGGGTTTATATGTAGAATTAAAATATTATGAAATTATCGTATCATAAAGTTAATATGTCAATGATTTAGTTATAAAGTTTAATCTAATAAGATATAAGTTTATTGGTACCCCCATGAGCCTATCAACCAAATTAGAGAAAGTCATGAGTAAGAATTCAATAGATGTTATGATGTATAGAGAAATGATGGGTTTTTTTATAATGTTTGATAGCACTTTGACTCAACA
>NW_018178496.1:0-251 GCF_001263595.1 Phalaenopsis equestris
GTTGTAATGAAAAAAGTGATTAAAATATTATATAGTAGAGTGCCAATATAATCTCTGATTATTTATAATAGAAGTGTCAAAATACTCTCCAAACTCTTTAAATTGGGTCTAAAATAATCGCCAAGAAGGACTATTAGAGTTCATTTTTAAAATAGTGAGGAACTATTACGACACTTTTAAAGACTTTGAGACTAATGACCTCATGTAAATAGTGAGGGTCTATTTTGACATTTCACTCAAATGTTATATTT
>NW_018178497.1:0-251 GCF_001263595.1 Phalaenopsis equestris
ACTAATAAAAATCATTCTAATTTCAAATGTGAAACCTGTCAGTTAGTTAGACATCGTCGTGTTCCTTATCCACCCCACATTTATGCGTCTTCCGCTCATTTCTCCCTTATTCATAGTGACTTATAGGAAACCTCTCGCACTCTCAGCTACACCTAAATGGCGGTTCCTTCCTTTGATTGATGACCACACTCAGATGACGTGAGTCTATACTTAAAAGATAAATTTGAAGCTGCAGTCACTTTCAAAAACTT
>NW_018178498.1:0-251 GCF_001263595.1 Phalaenopsis equestris
ATAAGAAATGAGAGAGATCTGAAGGCTAGAAGATGCACGATTCTCGAGCTAGGCTATCGAGGACATTGACGGGGAGCCATTCGATCGCGCGTGTATCGCATGTACGATTATGATCAAGCTGGACAGTGCTTTGGAACATAAATCGTGGGCCAAGTCAGCACCGAGGTGGATGGTGGCATCAAACGGCTTCGGAACCGCCGTAGGTTGATGTGGCGTCGCGTGTTTAAATAGATAAATAGGGAATTAAAAAA
>NW_018178499.1:0-251 GCF_001263595.1 Phalaenopsis equestris
TGTTGATCATTGGAGTTTATCAACATTGTGATTTTAGATGAATCAAAATAAGCAGCTACAAATGTAGAAAAGTTATTACTAGCAGAGTCTGGATGCATCCGGACAACATGTACAATAAGATTATACGCAGTTGGACAAATATTATACAACAGTGTATAACAATGTTGTACATGGACCCAGACTGTGCACGATAGGAGAAAGCAAAATGCTAGAATTAGGGCCCGTTTGGGGCGGTTTATTGGTGAGGTTGG
>NW_018178500.1:0-251 GCF_001263595.1 Phalaenopsis equestris
GTTTCATAAAACTTGAATTGATTACTTCTAATATTATTTATTATTAATGTTACATATCAGGGTTTTGGGCTTTGTGATTTTAAATCTTTAGAAAAAATGAGTTTGAGGATTTTCGATACTTATAGAACATCATACTGCTACTATAGACTACAATATTTTCTGCTTACTTTGCGATAGCCACATAGCTATAAAATACATTTTTATACTTTTCCAAAGAAAAGAATAGAAAATTGTGATTTCTTTAGGTGGGA
>NW_018178501.1:0-251 GCF_001263595.1 Phalaenopsis equestris
ATGAAAAATTTAAACTATATAGATAATGTATGTAAACACATAGTAATTGAGTGTTATTGATTTAAATGTAAAACTTCCTTATTTTTTAGCACAAAACTTGGCTAATCATACAAGAAGTGTAAAGTGGAGTTGATGATATCATAAATAAATTGAAGGTAATTATTCACACTGCGTTGAAATAAACAAAATGTAAAGCTAACGGCATATGTGCTACCATTTTTGTTTTTTTTAATAATTTACATTCACGTCAC
>NW_018178502.1:0-251 GCF_001263595.1 Phalaenopsis equestris
AAATGGTTGTTCAGACGGTGAGATTCAAATTTTATTTTATTTTTTGTCACTAACAAGTAATCATCCTGTAGGTTTGGAGAATTGAGCCAAATACATTTATTTATATAAAATGTTGACCTAAATACAACTTACTAAAATTCTAAACTCAGGAAAGAAATAACATCAATATCTCCTAAACTTAGGAAAGAAATAACACCGATATCTCCAAGATTGCAAAAAATCAAATAAAATAAACTAAAAATAGAAACTCC
>NW_018178503.1:0-251 GCF_001263595.1 Phalaenopsis equestris
AAAAAAAACCATTTATATGGCTCCAATAATTTATATAGAGTGTTTTTTCTATTTTATAAAGTAACTACTCATTACACACAGATCCCAAAAAATATATTGATAACTATTCTATTATAAAATGCTTGTATATCTTTCTAAACTCAACCTTAGAATTTGGCAAAACTCAGTCTTCTGAATTTGATCTTCTTAACTCAATCTTTTGAACTCAGTATTATGAATTTGGAATCTAGTGCTCAATAATTTGTCAAATC
>NW_018178504.1:0-251 GCF_001263595.1 Phalaenopsis equestris
ACAAAATATAAAACCTTTATAGAGAAGGATCCTCAAAAGATATTTTAGTCGAATTGTTGCCCAAAAGCATTCATCCCTATCCTTACCTTACAAAGGATAAGGCTATGCTTTTCTCTACATACATTCTCACTCATAAAATCAACTTCAATTATTACAGTATTATTTTTCAAAAACTTTTTAATACCACTTTCCTTAGCATGAATTTAAAAAGTAGGCACAAGGAAGGTTCTCTATAGACCCTTGGAATTTAT
>NW_018178505.1:0-251 GCF_001263595.1 Phalaenopsis equestris
TAATAATAATAATAATAAAGCTTTTGTTGAAAACTAATTAGCTTGGTTTTACAAATGTTAATTCTCATTAAGTGGCGAGTATGATAGGAACATGTAATATAAAACAATTACTTATAGTAATTCAAGTAGATAATAAAAAACTTCTCTACTTCTTTTATTGGTATAAATATTTTGTAAGTAATTTTTAGGATGATGCCATCAAATTAAAGTTGATATTAACACTAAGAAGGTGAGTCAATGTTTTTTTTTTT
>NW_018178506.1:0-251 GCF_001263595.1 Phalaenopsis equestris
TATTATTATTATTATTATTTTCAATTTAATCGCATCGCAAATTTATATTTACATAAATTTCTAATTTTTGAACTTGTCTCTTGAATTCAGCTCTAACACCGTTAATAGTTCGATTTGAATTTTGGCACAGATTGAGATCGGATCATAATAAATAAGTTTAATTTTGAGTTAAAATTTTTTATCGAATTTATTTCGAGCTATACATGCATTATCAAGTAAATGCTAATTAAAATTCAATGTAACGAGTCATG
>NW_018178507.1:0-251 GCF_001263595.1 Phalaenopsis equestris
TTATTCATGTATGTTTAATTCTCTATGTTGATTTTATGAAAAAGGGTTATGTTATTTCTCAATGTTGATTATATCAAAAAGGGGTAGGTTAGTTTTGCATGGAATCTATGAATAAAACTACAACATTGATAATTCTACTTGATTTAATGTTTGGCAAATAGTCGACAATTCCATAATAATTCTACTATAATTCAATCTACTTTGCAACTCTATCAAAAAAGGGTGGTTTTAATTTGATTATGCATTGAATC
>NW_018178508.1:0-251 GCF_001263595.1 Phalaenopsis equestris
TAACTAATTTCAATTTTTTTAGAAGTTAAGCTCAACTATTTGTAGACATCAGACAACCATTTGTGGATGAGTTTTGAGATTAAATTCTTGAAGTCGTGAGCTATGTTTTTTTCTCAATTGTTTTCTTCCTTCTATCTGATATGTTGTAAAAATATGTAGATTGAATTCTTTCATGGAATTAGAGCTTAGACCCATCGAAATTCTTCTCCCTCAGCATGAGTTCTCACTCAATCTCGTCTGCCAATGTGGCA
>NW_018178509.1:0-251 GCF_001263595.1 Phalaenopsis equestris
TGTGCTCTAGCAAATCTCTTCACAAACAACTGTTCCAATTCAGCGAATGACTTTACTGATCCATTGGGCAACTCGGCATACCAATCGAATGTGATTCTGGGCCAGCTGCAAACAAACTGATGGAAGATAAAGGCTTCATTACCCCTGGTTTTGCCACAACTGACTCAGAAATGTGCTACATGCTATCTGGGATTTCCAGTTTTGTCAAACATATTGAAGTTTGGTGACACAAAACCTTTAGGGTAGGGCAC
>NW_018178510.1:0-251 GCF_001263595.1 Phalaenopsis equestris
ACGTGACTACACCATAAGTACAGTAGGGCAGCATGCCCACACCACAATCGGGTATGACCACGCCGACCCTGGCAGAAGAACGGCGTGACCCCGCCGACAAGCAGGAAACACTTTATGAAGGAAATTTAATGACCCAAACCGTGGTTTTTCCTATAAAATTAGATCTTAGAGCTCCTAAGATGGAGTTTTGGATCGGAGAAGGTTTGGAGGCTAAAAGAAGAGAATTGGGGAGAGGATTTGAGGGATCTCTT
>NW_018178511.1:0-251 GCF_001263595.1 Phalaenopsis equestris
GATCATTCCAACCATTTTCCCCCACTGAAATCCATTGCCTAAGCTTAATTTTGAGCTCAAAATCTAGGGGGTTTTTTGTCACTCCACCAAAACTCCACAAAACTTCAAATTTTACCACCCTTGAGCTTCCCCAGACTAAACGAGGAAGTTTCCCATCAAAACCGAAGCACAGGCATGAACCTCTTGGTCCTTGTTAGCCGACCAACCTGCTTTTGCCACGACAGATGAAATCATCATTTGACCGAATGCCT
>NW_018178512.1:0-251 GCF_001263595.1 Phalaenopsis equestris
GGTTTAAGGTTAATTAAATCTAATTCTAATTGGGTTTCATACCTTGATTCCATGTGGAATGATTTGTTAAGAATGTAGGGAGTATTTTTGGTGTTGGGAGTTTTTGGAATTTGGCAGCGTGGATGGGTTTCCTCAATTTCTCCTCTCTTTTTTTTAGGTAGCTTTATTTATAGGCCTTTAGGGTGTCTAGAGAGCCTCGGTTCATTATAGGGAGGGAAGAGAGGTGTTATCTTGACTGTGGATAAGTTTTT
>NW_018178513.1:0-251 GCF_001263595.1 Phalaenopsis equestris
AAAAAGGCAGAGGTGAAACTTGAATTGCAGGAAGAAATGTCATTTTAAAAAAAACTACAAAGCTCTGAAGAAGGTTGGTGTTGGTCCAAATTGAAAACTCTCTAAAAGTATCTCTACAAATGAAATTTAAGGTGGCTCTTTTATTTTATACATACATAATACCGAGTCATAGATAGTAGATTCAGGTGTTTCTTTTCATGCTTCCCCCAACAAAGATGTGTTCAAAAAGTAAACTAAAAGTGATCTAAGAA
>NW_018178514.1:0-251 GCF_001263595.1 Phalaenopsis equestris
ATAACACGTTTTCCCCACAACTATATAAGAAAAGCTTCATTGCTCTCCTTCCTCACATCCAACCCTTAAATAATTTTCATCTCTGCAAAAGCTAAGCTCCATATTTTTTCTTCAGTATTGTCGGCAGAACTTCTCTAAAACATTGAAAGATGACGTCTATCAAAGCTCGGGCTATGATCTTTCTCTCCTTCTTCTTGTCTGGTCTCACGCAGCTCACATATGGTAAGATTATGGCGCCTTCCCCAGCTGTT
>NW_018178515.1:0-251 GCF_001263595.1 Phalaenopsis equestris
AGATGATAATCAATTACTCTACCACCGTGAATTTTACATGTATCACCAACAAAACAAAATCAATAACAGGAAAAGTCTTAAGACTATCTAGGCAAAACAAAAAAGATCAAGACATTCATACCAACAAAATAACATGGAGAGCATAAACATAGAGAACCCTCATTAAAACAACATGACAAACGTGGAAGATAGGATTTTGATAAAGTGTTATAACTTATGTAATTGTCACTAAAAATTTTACTTTTGATGCT
>NW_018178516.1:0-251 GCF_001263595.1 Phalaenopsis equestris
TTTAAAATAGTTGTAATAATCTGTTTATGAAATAAGTAATAGATCAATTTAATGCATTGTATGTATGTCTATATTAGTAGGATAAGCTATGATCCATAAATTATATATTTATATAAGATTTTAGTAGTTTAAAGTTAAATCTTGTAATTTAAGAATAATGCTATGTCTTAAAAGACATTAGATGATTCTAAATATAATGAAAATTTATATAATTAAATAAGAGAAGGGTAAATAAGTCTTACAATGGACAT
>NW_018178517.1:0-251 GCF_001263595.1 Phalaenopsis equestris
TGTTTTTCTCTTGGCCGCTGGAAAACCTTTCGATCAGGATTGAACGTGTTATATAAATGATTTATAGAAAATAATAATATATAACATATCATATAGAAATATAAATATATAAAAGATGTGAAATCAAAGACATAAATAAGTAGCTCGACTGAAAGTTGAAATATGAATATTTTTAATGCCTGACTGATAAGAAGATGAGAGATTATAACACTCGACTGAAAGGTGGAATATGCATATCAATCAGCAAAATT
>NW_018178518.1:0-251 GCF_001263595.1 Phalaenopsis equestris
TTGAAAATTTTTAGTAGCCATCTCTTCAATTAAGGCATAAGAGTCATGAAATGGTTTTGACATCAGTGAACCACGAGTAGTGACATCAATAATAGCCCTAAGAGATCCAACTAATCGATTGTAAAAGGTTTAAATTATTAACCAATCAGGTATAAAATGGTGCGGAAAATTTCTCACTAGTTCTTTAAATCATTCTCACACTTCATAATAGATTCTTCTTCATGCTGATAAAAATATGTAATATCATTTCT
>NW_018178519.1:0-251 GCF_001263595.1 Phalaenopsis equestris
ACTAAATAATGAAGATGATTACACACGTTTATTTGTTCGAAGGATAATCTGGATTGATAAAAGAGCAATGAAGATTCTAAAATAGTCTATGGATTTGATCCACAGATTGAACAATCAATCATTACGGTTTAGATTCGCCTTCCTGGTTTGAAATTTCATTATTTTACTCAAAAAATGTCATGTTTTATTGCCTCAACTAATAGAAAGCCACGCAAAACAGACATTCCTACTTTTAATATTTCCCGTCCATC
>NW_018178520.1:0-251 GCF_001263595.1 Phalaenopsis equestris
GTGTTCAACATTACGCTAATTTTTTCATTTTCCTCTTTCTTTTATGAAGAATCAATCTTATCGCAACACAAGTAGCAATTTTTTTTCAAGACAAATCAACTTTTTTTTTTCTCAAAGGACGAGATCTCTAAGCTTGTTAGATAACACACTGTCTATTATTGAATCATTCTCATTTGATCATCCCAACAAGAGGTGTTTACATATTCTTATCTGAACTGTTGACCTCATTTTTTGTGAGGTCTAGTTTTCCT
>NW_018178521.1:0-251 GCF_001263595.1 Phalaenopsis equestris
GTCTTAAAAGAAAATCTTATATTACTTGAAACGATGTGTATACTTATGTAGTACCCATAGTGTGTAAAATATTTTCTAAAATTTATAACATTTCGATTTTGCGCATTAACCGCTAAATATAAATAAGATCAAGTTTGTCGTCATCTTTTGGAAGCTAAATTACTGTGTAGTTGCGGGTCGGCTCAAGTAATTGGCGCCGTACCGGAGAAGCAACAATAAGAAATTTAGGAGAATTTTAGTTGAACCTGTAA
>NW_018178522.1:0-251 GCF_001263595.1 Phalaenopsis equestris
TGGACAAGATGAGCAAAGTAAAGAAGCAAGAATTTGAATTCTATGAGGAAATCAAAGGTAAAGTTGTCAACATTTTGGAGGACCTGGTGCTGTATACAATGGTCTTCTCTGAAAGTGATGAAAGTAAATTCTAGATTGCATATTCGACCTGAGGGACAGAGGTCAAACGAGACTACTAATGGAAAGAACTTATTCAAAACTACAAAAGTGGATGCAAGGAAAAGGCAGGATAATCATCTAATGTGGTTGTC
>NW_018178523.1:0-251 GCF_001263595.1 Phalaenopsis equestris
AAACTCAACCTAAGCCAAATCGAGCCAACCAGCTTAACCCGTGTCAAACCCAAACTCAACCTAAGCTACCCCGAGACAACCCAGCTTAACTCGAGCCAAATCTAAATCAAACTAAGAAAACTTGGGTTAATCTAGCTTAACTCGGATCAATCTAAATCTAACCTAGCTTAATCTTAGGCAACCTAGGTCCAAGACAAATCCAAATTAGCTAACCCATATCATGCCTTAGCTCACTTTGGATCTACCCTAAC
>NW_018178524.1:0-251 GCF_001263595.1 Phalaenopsis equestris
GTAAATACATAAGAATTGAGTGGTATGCATGCAAACTTTCAAAATAAAATTTCTTACTGAAATTAGATAATAGTAATTGCAATCCTTGAGTTTAATTCGCAGACCTAGCAGCAGCTTCTCGCCCCCTCGCTCCGAGTTGCGCAGTGGATCGGCCTCGACACGAGAATCCAGGAACTCTCCAATGGCGGAAGAAGCCCACGCCCCCTCACCGACTCCGGGAATCTCCGGTCAACAAGAGATTGGGAGGTTAC
>NW_018178525.1:0-251 GCF_001263595.1 Phalaenopsis equestris
TCTAAAAATGCATATATTTTTGGTGTATCAAATATTATAGAGAATTTCTTATCTTGATGGATTTTTATTTTTAAGTGGATTGATAGGGTTACAATATAAGGGATTGGACCATAAACAGAGACAAGATTCTATAGGAAATGAGCGCCTCGCAATGGATGGGGATCTATCCTCCTTTTTGCCATCTTTATTTAGAAGTCGGTTAATTCATACATTATAATGTCACAAATAATGTCATTATTATATATGAATTC
>NW_018178526.1:0-251 GCF_001263595.1 Phalaenopsis equestris
ATATATAATATATTATTATATAAATAATATAAATATTTTATTTATTTCAAATTAAATTTATAATAATTTATAATATGAGTTTAAAAAATTTATTGTCTTACGAGGAAACCGAGGTACAATTCCTTCTGCGCAAGGCGTTGCATGGCGTCAAGCAATCCCCGCCTCTTTGTTCGTATTCGCTGGCTGCAATGAATGTTGATTGCAGTTTGAAAATATTCAAAAATATTACATAGTTCTCTTTTAAGTAAAAA
>NW_018178527.1:0-251 GCF_001263595.1 Phalaenopsis equestris
TATTTATTTTTCTTTGGATTTAAATACCCTCTAGGGTTTTTATTTAACTAAAAAATAAATATAATGTAATTATTTGTATTTTAATGTTTATTAATTTTTCCGTTGTTCACTTAGTCCATATGTATTTTAATTTTATTTTTTGTGATTTTTCCTTGCTGAGATATGAACTTTTGAAGTTATTAAGCATTTTCTAGATTTATTTAAATCCCAAATAACCTATTTGTCCACTTAACCATGTCAACGCCGTGTCA
>NW_018178528.1:0-251 GCF_001263595.1 Phalaenopsis equestris
AAAAAAAAAATCTAAAATGTTGAGTCCAAGGTAGCTAGAAATGAAAAATAGCTTGCATGGTACTTACAATTAGCATTAGGCAAATAGTCATAAGCTTTAAAGAAACCTCTATTCTCTCTCATTAGCTCCTTCCAAACTGCACAAAAACTCTCAATTAATCAGCCCAAATAAGCAACAGAGATAGAGATAGAGGGTCTCTAAGCAACAGTTGCAATTATTTGAAGAAACAACTACGAAGCTGCTGCAGAAAA
>NW_018178529.1:0-251 GCF_001263595.1 Phalaenopsis equestris
AAAAATTCCCATCTACACTCTTGAACTTATGATCTTGGTTTGATTTATCTTTCATATAGCATTATTATTATTTCATTTTATTTGAATGGCTTAATATATACCTCATGAAATTATCAACCTAACATTTGACCCATAAATGTATAATGAAAAAAATACAATGACATTTATGTCATCCAAAGGTTTGACCTTAGATCTTATAATGAGTAGTTCATCTTCTTCTTAAGTTGATTAAGGTGTTAAACTTTAAAATG
>NW_018178530.1:0-251 GCF_001263595.1 Phalaenopsis equestris
TGCCCCTAAGGCAAGCTTGACTCATTAAAGATTTTGTACTCACCATTAAAGTTGGACTTGTAGTGTTTAGAAGTGTATATCATTAATCATATTATTTTTCTATATCCCATCGAACAAGTTTAAACATCAAGCCTAGCTCACCACCAACCCCTTAATAATTTCAACGGGAGAAAATGACAATAATAAAAATTTTAAATTTACGTGATAAATGGAAAGGTGGCAAATTGGTATATTTTATTCTTATCATTGAA
>NW_018178531.1:0-251 GCF_001263595.1 Phalaenopsis equestris
ACTATAAATGATTAAACCTGCAAGAACATATTTGAAGTTATTATTTGTAACCATTTGAGTATATTCTCTTTTCTGATCTTTTTTAATCTTTGCATCTAAGAGTTTAAAGAACACCAATGCAGTTGTTGAATATTCATATGCATCTACTGACTCTAAGAATATTGTGTCTAATAGTGAATTAGTTAAAACATTATTATTGTTCTCTCTTTACGATCAGTCAACCCATTTGATATAAGTGCATCCCTTTTCCT
>NW_018178532.1:0-251 GCF_001263595.1 Phalaenopsis equestris
ATGCACACTTCATATGCAAGGCCTTGAAAAAAAAACCTCTTGGTTGAAAGACTAACAAATTAAGCTGACTAGCGAAGCAGAGCTAACTTCCAATAGCTTTTCTAGTATGCATTATTTTTCCAGTCCGAGAAGCTGTTTGCTGAAACAACTCGATTAAAATAGTAAAGCAATGCAAACTGGAAATTAAGCTGAAGCCACAGGATGCTATAGACGACAAAAGCTTCAAAATATTGGTTTCTGCAGGCGAACAA
>NW_018178533.1:0-251 GCF_001263595.1 Phalaenopsis equestris
TATATATATATATATATAGTAGGTAATTCTTAGGCGTGTCAGTCATTGATGAAGTCAAAAAATTAACCGAGGCAAATTTTGTTCGAGAAGAACAATACCCGACATGTTTGGCTAACATAGTGCCAATAAAGAAGAAAAGTGGTCAAATTTGGGTCTGTGTAAACGTCAGAGACCTAAACAGGTATTGACCTCACTTTTTGTTGAGGTCTAGTCTCCCTTCCTTAGGAGCCTAGGATCTAGCCATAGGACTT
>NW_018178534.1:0-251 GCF_001263595.1 Phalaenopsis equestris
GGCCTCCAGTACTGGTAGAGAAGTGTATAGTCCTGTATTTTGTCCTCTGAATTTGGCCACATGATATATCCAGCATTGCCTGATGTGCCGCTCCACATCTCTCGTTAATTGAGGCCAGAAGAAATGTTCTCTCACAAGTGCGAGAATCTTATCCCAAAAGCGGCTCAGAAACTTGACATCCTTATCGAAAGTGATGGTCCTGGATATCCCGGGTATTCTCACCACAACCATCACGAAATCCTTATTTTGCT
>NW_018178535.1:0-251 GCF_001263595.1 Phalaenopsis equestris
AGCGGATATGACCATCATTATCCTTCTTACTTATTCTGCTCCAACAAGAGAGAAATACTTCATTTAAAAAAGAGAGATAAGACTTAAATTTGAATTTGCTCAAACTCAATGTTAAGTCTTGCCAAAAACTCGGATCCCCTCTTGCTCGACTTTTGTAAGGGTTTTCGCATCCACACAATCAGATATTTAGAGATCTTAGTAGTAGTTCAGCTCTAACCAACAAATCTTCATGGTGTTGAAGTATTCAATGA
>NW_018178536.1:0-251 GCF_001263595.1 Phalaenopsis equestris
ATAGACCAATAGAGATGGTGAAGAGAGGAGATAAAAGAGAAGATGGTGGTTTTGCCTGCGACGGGGCAGGAGGGCGGAGAAATAGAGAACGCGGCGGAGGTGGAGAAAGAGGCTGTAGAAGCACGATGCTAAAGAGAGGAACGGAAGAAGAGATTTGTAGAGTAGCGGAAGCTCCGATAGCCGCTCGTCGGTTGTAGCGGCGATTTGGGCCACGGTAGCCCTAAGCTTCTCCATCGCCAGCCGAAAGGACT
>NW_018178537.1:0-251 GCF_001263595.1 Phalaenopsis equestris
GTTGGATTACATCAGGGATCGGCTTTAAGCACATTTGTTTTAACTTTAGTTATGGATGTTGTTACTAAACATTTATAGGAGGATGCACCTTGGTGTAAGCTTTTCACTAGTAATATCCGTATTATGGACAGGACTAGAGAAAGAATTTATAAAAAAACTTAAATTATGGAGGCCGATACTTGAGTCTAAAGTTCTTTGTTTGAGTAGATCAAGGATTGAATACTTGAAATGTAATTTTAGTAGTAGTAGCT
>NW_018178538.1:0-251 GCF_001263595.1 Phalaenopsis equestris
GTTTAAAGATTTTAAAAGATAAAACTATTTTTACTTAAGTTTTTTTTATTAGGATTGAATTACATATTTATTTTATAGCTATCGTGTGTATTTTGTAATGTTGAAAAATGACTACAGAAGCAACACATAACAAACCGCACATCAAGTTTTTTGCATCATTGCCGGGGAAGTAACAGAGAAGTAACAGTAAATTACTTTAAAATTCAAAACATTTTATTTGAACTGAAAAATTTATTGTAGTTTAATTTGAA
>NW_018178539.1:0-251 GCF_001263595.1 Phalaenopsis equestris
TAGAAAATTACATGAATACCACCTGTAAATATTATTTTTGAGTTTTAAAATTTTCTACATAATCATATAATTTGTCGGGTTACAATTAGGGCTGTCAAAATAGCTCGTTGTTCACGGACAGCTCGTGTTTGACTCGTCTAGTAACTCGTGTTCGATTCGTTCGCCAAGCAAATGAGTCGAACAAGAACAAAGCTTTGTTCATTCGTGTTTGGTTCGTTTTGGCTCGAAATATATATATATATATATATATA
>NW_018178540.1:0-251 GCF_001263595.1 Phalaenopsis equestris
CTAAACCTCAACCAAAAGTGAGGTCAACAATATTCCTCTCACAGAAATAAATCCATCCCGAGCTTCAAGTAGACTTGAATAAAATTCTCTGACTACTACTATTACAACAACAAATTTATTATAACAGAATTTTCCCACTTCTTGCTTGTGATTTCTTTCCACCTATCCTAAAGTGCTAACAAATCCTCTCTCATCAATTAATTTCTTTGATATTAAGAGGTCATAATATAAAAATTGAGCTTTGGAGCTCA
>NW_018178541.1:0-251 GCF_001263595.1 Phalaenopsis equestris
TTTTTTTGCCTCTTGCGCTAATTATTCACAGTATAACAGGAGACCGATGAACTTACAGGACTTCATTGTTTTCGACATCTAAGGGATCAATTGGCAGGATCTTTGGATTCCATAAATAGGTAAATGATTGGAAAATGACTAATAATTATTTTCTTTTTTTTGCGTGATTGATTTTGGAAATCTACTCTCTAAGCAAAAAATTATAATTCCACACAATAGATCATTTTGAGAATGTGTCTATTTCTATGCAT
>NW_018178542.1:0-251 GCF_001263595.1 Phalaenopsis equestris
AATCATAATCATAACAACAATCATAAGGATAAAAAAGCAATATTTGCAACTTTGCAACTGAAACCAAATTCCATATTTAGCTGCAATTTAATGTACAAAATGCATTAAAACTTGCTGCAGCTGCAATATCATGTACAATAAAAAGCTCAAATTACATTGCATAGAATCAAATACCAGGTTGACAAAAAATTCTAAAAAAAGATTGTGGCACTTACGTACGTACCATAAATCCGTGTATTTACATATCTAAC
>NW_018178543.1:0-251 GCF_001263595.1 Phalaenopsis equestris
GTTTTGTATTCTTTTTTTGTAAATTAGAAGTTTAAAATACTATGGGAAGGAAAATACCAACTTGAGCCAGTTTCAAACAAGATTGTATGCAGAGATTTTATATAACAATCACCTCAAAAGCATCATGAGCTCATTGAAACCTAGAACCGCAATGGCGACAATGGCCCACGGAGGGGGTAACAAAGCGTTGCTGCGCCTGTGAGCCTCCTAAGGAAGAAAAGGAAACAAGAAAAACTATAAAAAAGAGTGAT
>NW_018178544.1:0-251 GCF_001263595.1 Phalaenopsis equestris
AGATAAGCATTTAAGGGATCAGATTAATTCAGATCCAATTATTTTAATAAAAAAAATTAAATAAATCCACATTTTTATAGTGGTTGGATTTGTATAAATTATTTTATTTGTTGTATATAGGACATAATTTTTTTATGAATAATAATTTTTTATTAATATATTTATGCACGTGATTAATGCAATTTGATTAGAATAAAATACTTGTAAAAATGGACTCGTGATGCATGTTTTTTGGAATAGTTTGTGAAAAC
>NW_018178545.1:0-251 GCF_001263595.1 Phalaenopsis equestris
TATTAATATTTTAATATTCTAATAATCCCCCTCATGTTGAAGCATAGATCTCAGCCATGTTCAACTTGACTTTAAAAACATCGACCAGTGGTTAGGGAATGTTCTTTGTGAGAATATTTACCAGCTGACCACCGAGCTTTTCCTTGATGATGTGATGACTAATCTCAACATGTTTGGTACAATCATACTAGACCGTATTGTGAGCAATGCTAATGGCGGTTTTGTTATCACAAAACAACTGTAGGGGAACG
>NW_018178546.1:0-251 GCF_001263595.1 Phalaenopsis equestris
CATTTGTATAATGTATCATGTAAATTATTTTAGTACCCTTAAGTTCTTTTGTATAGGAATAGTGCATGAAAGTAATTTTATATATATGGTACCTCGCATACCTATAAATAGGGAGCCCTTTCACGAAGAAAAACTTTAGATATTATCTCTTCCGTTCATTCCCTTCTTTGACTCATCTTACGTGCTTTATTCCTTGGGCATGACTCCCGAACATTTTAGGATTGAACACCGTAAAAGGTGTATTGAGCATG
>NW_018178547.1:0-251 GCF_001263595.1 Phalaenopsis equestris
TGTTATACATCCAAGCTCTCAAAGTACATATATCCATCTACAACATAGATGTAGTTTAATGGGTCAGTACAATACTTACAGCAAGAAGTCGACATTACTTGCTCAACCAACCAACTGCAAGTAACCAACTTGTATTCTATTAATAACAAACCCATATATATCACCATCACATTGAACAAGACCCGATGCACTCCTCAACTTTAACTAGCCAACATTAATTCAACTGATAACATCCCTATCTATATCACCCT
>NW_018178548.1:0-251 GCF_001263595.1 Phalaenopsis equestris
GAATTTGCATCTCAAAATTCCATCACTATAAATTTTCATAGAAAAAGCAAGTGACGCTAGATTACCTATGCATTAGCGTCAAACTTAGCTGACGCTAATTAGCGTCAACCAATGTCGACATTAATTAACATTGACCAAGTTGGATGTTAATTAGCATCTACAAGATTCGTTTCTAAAGTGTAAGAATAACGTATTAGCATCGAAATATTCGGACGCTAATCCAACGCTAACATGTAAAAAACAAAAAAAAA
>NW_018178549.1:0-251 GCF_001263595.1 Phalaenopsis equestris
AAAAAAAAAAAATTAATTATTGGGGTAATCGGTGAAACAAAATTAAAATTTTTTAAAAAAAATTAAGAGCTTTTAGTAGGCCATCCATATGCAAGGCGGTGGCCAAACCTTATCCACGCCTTCAATATAGCTGACGTGTACACAGCCAGCCAATCACAGAAGCCCACGCCAACATCGTCGTCGCCTAAGAAATAAAAAAAAAATCAAATATAATTTACCCAGAAAATGATACGTGTAATAACGTTACGTGT
>NW_018178550.1:0-251 GCF_001263595.1 Phalaenopsis equestris
GAGACCTGCTTATGTAATTCAAAGTTTACTGTTAGTGCTGCCTAACGGATTGCTGTATATCACCACGTTACGGTCTCGTTGGAGGAGAAGAACATAATTTCCATATGTTCCGTTAGTTTTACTTTCCCAAACGAGCTTTTGGTCTTCGTCTTCGATGACGAGGTTGCCATCAGTCTGCAAGGTGAGCTCACATCCAATACCTCTGTCCTTGGTTTCGGTATTCCAAATATCTTTCTCCGGGTTTATTTGGT
>NW_018178551.1:0-251 GCF_001263595.1 Phalaenopsis equestris
ACCAAATAAACCCGGAGAAAGATATTTGGAATACCCAAACCAACGACAAAGGTATTGGATGTGAGCTCACGTTGCAGACTGATGGCAATCTCGTCATCGAAGACGAGAGCCAAAAGCTTGTATGGGAAAGCAAAACTAATGGAACATCTGGAAATTATGTTCTTCTCCTCCAACGAGACCGCAACGTGGTGATCTACAGCAATCCGTTATGGAGCTCTGACAGTAAACTTTGAATTACATAAGCAGGTCTC
>NW_018178552.1:0-251 GCF_001263595.1 Phalaenopsis equestris
TGGCGTTGAAGTTCCTCATGCTCCTTTGGAGACATCCTATATTCAAATTTATTGGGCATATGACCGAACCAGGCACAAGGTCAACATGATGTATGTCCTCAAATTGTTGTATTAAATTGCATTAATCCCTGCACTTCGGAAGGAGTTGCAGGTAGCTGTATGGAACTCTCAGTTATGATCAAGAGTTACTTGCTCAATAGTTGTCTCCTGAAGATTTTTCAAAAGCAATGAAGTAAAAGTGTTGATTTTAG
>NW_018178553.1:0-251 GCF_001263595.1 Phalaenopsis equestris
AGATGCCTTGTCATTCCCCTTTTTTTCATTCTGATTGAATTGATCTGTGAAGAAATGAAGAAGATTTGAGAGACAATTCTACGTAACATGGCTCCAATTTCGCTCCCTTTTTCTTTCCTATCCTCAACCTCAAGAGAAAGAAAGAAAAAGTGTATCGAACCTCAGTCAAAATACAGTGAATCTACGAGAGAATTTGGGGGAAAAGAAAGAACAGAATATCCCATGTGTGAAGTAAGCCGTTGCGACTGAAC
>NW_018178554.1:0-251 GCF_001263595.1 Phalaenopsis equestris
AGCATATGATGTTTCAGATGTATTTATCATGATTGTCTCTTTTGATGCTTTCAACATGTACTTAGTCTGTAACGCCTGTTTGAAGCAGATTAATGAAATTTCTTGCATATTTCAGCATATTTATCGAATTTCCCTTTTGTGTGATTGATAATAAGTTATGGATCCATATGTTGGTTCTAAATTATAATGAAGGAAGAACAATATAACGAAAGTTTTATATTAAAATTTCAACTTGTTTTTGAAAATCAACC
>NW_018178555.1:0-251 GCF_001263595.1 Phalaenopsis equestris
TCAATGTCTCAAAATCATTAATTGCCCTAATAAATTCTCAAAAATTACGGAAAAAATAAGTAATTTGCAACGTTGTCCTCAGTCTCAAGCCATTGGATGGCTTTCTTAGCACTTAAGAATACATTGGAAAAGGAAATTTCACCTCGTTTTGATTTATTATCTTGACTTTTTTTTGGTTACTTGTATATCATATTATTATGTTATAATTATTTTTCTATTATAGTAAGGATTAGTTTATATATATATATATA
>NW_018178556.1:0-251 GCF_001263595.1 Phalaenopsis equestris
AAAAAAAAAAAGACTTTTTGATTTAAGGAGAAACATAGCATTTGAATGATAGTAATATTATCATAAAATATTAAATTAAGATAAAGCTATATATTTGCTAATTAAAGATAAGATAGACAACAATATTTTGCTCTATTTCATATTTATTACATAATTTATTATATATTCATATGAATAGTATTCGAATTCTTTAATTGTTATACAAAATCCAACAAGCCCTCTGACACCGATCACATGTTTATATATATATA
>NW_018178557.1:0-251 GCF_001263595.1 Phalaenopsis equestris
AGAATATTGTAATTATAATTTCCTGATTTTACATGTTTCCAATTAAAAGCTCTTCTAGAATTGTATAAATACTACACAAATATTAAATGATTTTTTCAATCAATACTTATCATGATATAATTATATTAATTATACTTTCTTCATTCAGAAAATAACTCAAGAAGTTTGCGTTTTGAGAATTTATTTGCTTAATCTCATAAGCGGGTGATTCATTCAATATTAGTCAACTGCAAGGAAATCCTTTTAAAAAA
>NW_018178558.1:0-251 GCF_001263595.1 Phalaenopsis equestris
TTTTTTTAAGATAGTTCTTCTTAAGAGACTAATCACATTGTATGATGTCCATCATGCATTCAATTCTAGTATAAACATCAATCATGCATGGATTAATTTTATAGCATTAATGTGGGTATCTTTATTTGCTAAACTTACATTTGTTATATATTTACATATGAGGCATCTCGGTTATCTTTTTCCGTTTATTATATGCGAGAAACAACTCTTGTTTTTCGACTTCTAAATTCTTTAATGTGGGTCTTAGCATG
>NW_018178559.1:0-251 GCF_001263595.1 Phalaenopsis equestris
TATATTTATTTATTTATTTTTAAATCTAACAATTTATAATTTAATTTAGAGAAACAATGGTCCAAGCCCCCCGAGGAAGGGACGCACATTCACAGGAACTTTGAGCACAATGGGAGTGAAAACCTGTGAGACTAGTTCGGCGGTATACGCCAGACACGTGAGCGACCTTTGTGGTCAGATGAGTATATGTTTATCACATTGGGCCTGGGACTCTCTAGAGTTTTGGAGGAAGAGGGAGCAGGAAAAGTTGA
>NW_018178560.1:0-251 GCF_001263595.1 Phalaenopsis equestris
TTGTAGACTCATTAAGTTAAGTGATGCTCCAGGATTCACCAAAACTCTGGACAACATGAATATGTCGATGTTAAAGGAGATGTAGAGCAATCGGTTGTGGTCAGCAGTACCAAGCAACAAGTCTTCATCTGTAAAACTTATCCTAAGTTGTTTCTTTACCTAACAAAATTCATCCAAAAATGGGCTAGCCAACTCAGCTAAGAAAATCTCTGGGTTAAGCAAAGCTGTAACAAGAGACTCTCTCATCTCCT
>NW_018178561.1:0-251 GCF_001263595.1 Phalaenopsis equestris
TTCTGTAAGGGATTTGTATCAACATTGCAAGGATCAGTAGAAGGTTTTTTTGGAGGGATTTACATCTCTTTCTCAATCGAGAAAAGTTAAGATTGTGTTTTGATTGTCTTCTATTTACATGTAAACACATGTTTAGTGAATTTGCATTGATTCAATGAAGTTCTCTGTGGTTTAAAGATGTTATGTGAGTAAAATTCCTGCACTTTTCTCTTGTGATTGTTATGTAGAACTTGTAGAATGTTGAATGCTAT
>NW_018178562.1:0-251 GCF_001263595.1 Phalaenopsis equestris
TTATTTAAAAGCCAAGATCTTCTCTAAAGATTTGTCGTCTGCTTCACGTTTCAGATCATCACCACATTTTTATTTGAAAAACTTCGTATTTTTTAGAAGTTCATGCTGGTAAATATATTTTAACCTTTCCTATAAAATATGGTAGCAACTTTAAAATCATATTTTAAATAAGCTGCAAACCCTAAAATTGAAAGAATAAACTAATGCTTCTACTTCTAATACATACAAAATCAATATATTTTGTAATGTGA
>NW_018178563.1:0-251 GCF_001263595.1 Phalaenopsis equestris
AGTGTTTCTAAACCTAATACAGGGGACACCCTCCAAGAAAACTCACATCAAGCTTGATCGGACAATCTGATGGCTTTGAGTGACCAATTGATTGGTACAATCAAACTTCACATAACACAATATAAAAAATAAGGCAGTGAAAAACTTACCTGAACAAACTCTTAGTAGAATTCTTTTTGGTAGTTTAGTTATGTTTTTGATAAACTTGACATCTTTTTTATGATGAATTAACTTTTATATATATATATATA
>NW_018178564.1:0-251 GCF_001263595.1 Phalaenopsis equestris
AGGAGACGACCGACAAGGGGATTATGTTGGGCGACTGATAAAGGATTTACCCTGAATTTCAAAGGAAATGATTGATAATAGAATTATGCGGGGCCATCAACACGGGATTTATATCGAATTCCAAAGGAGACGACTGAAAAGCGAATTACGCCGAGTGACAGACACAGGATTTATGTTGAATTTCAAAGGAGACGATCGACAAGGGAGTTACATCGGGCGACCAACATGGGATTTAAGCCAAATTTCAAAGG
>NW_018178565.1:0-251 GCF_001263595.1 Phalaenopsis equestris
ACAATCCCATGGGTGTCAAAATATGTCCATCAGAACGGGTGAAAGAGAACTGCCTTGTGGTATGCCCTTTTCAATAGCGGAGTCGCCCTTTCAGTCTTTCTCCATTCTATCTGTAGTAAGGAAAGCATGAAGAAGATTGCTTCAATCATAACAGAAAAAAGAAGATTCAAGGCTGAAAGAGGACCCTCTTTCCAAGACGTTTTGGTTTGCACTAAACCAAACCGTCTTTCTCGTTATTACAGAAAAAAAAA
>NW_018178566.1:0-251 GCF_001263595.1 Phalaenopsis equestris
TTTTGCTGATTTTGAATTTTGAATTTGGATTTATTGTCCTTTCTGATTTGAAATCCTCATTCATAATTTCCTTCGGAACTTCTAAAAACTCCTTTTGCTGAGTTTAAATTTTGAATTTGAATTTATCGTCCTTCTTGATTTGCCTCTACTTTGAAATCCTCCTTAATAATTTTCTTTGGATTTGTTGCTTTGAGATCGTCCTCCAGAATTTCCTCCGGATTTGCATCAATTGTCGACGCTCCTGAAGAACT
>NW_018178567.1:0-251 GCF_001263595.1 Phalaenopsis equestris
TACTTCGTCTTCCTCTTCGAATCGACCAATCTCGACAAAACCTCTCCTTCGTTCATACTCCACTCGTAGTGGCTCCCGCCTTTTGACATGGTATCGAATCTCCTTGGCTAGCCATCACTGCTTTTGCAGTATCTTTAACCTCTTCTTCCGCTTCGACTTCGGCTTCTTCGTTGCACTCAAGGATTGAAGGTTTCAGCACTCTCGGCTTCGACACTCACGGCTTCGGCATCTCGGCTTCAGCACTTTTGGCG
>NW_018178568.1:0-251 GCF_001263595.1 Phalaenopsis equestris
TCATTTTCTGACCTAATTCAGATTAGAGTCAGAATAGCGATGATTTTTTTTTATGTTAAAATGGGCGTTGCTAATGTATTTTGCGTCAACATTAGCGTTAGATTTTAATTTACATCGGTATTAGCATCGAAAACAACTGTCGCTAAAAAATACCCTCAAACATGCAAGCGGCGCTATCGTAACGGCGCCATAACATCAAAGAAGTCCAATGTTGATTAGAGTCTAATAAGGCCTACGCTAATTAGCGTCGG
>NW_018178569.1:0-251 GCF_001263595.1 Phalaenopsis equestris
AAAAACCAATTCAGTATCAACCAACTTGGCCCCATCTCACACTTCCTAGGACTTCAAGTCCATCACACACACATTGGATATTTCATTGAACAAACTCAGTACCTCCTTGACATCCTCCGCCAAACAGACATGCCAAATTCCAAGCCCATCATCACCCCTCTTCCCTTCACCAGCCCCTCTACGAACTCCACAACAGTAGACAACCCAACAATCTTCCGCCGCATATTTGGCTCACTTAATACCTCATCTTC
>NW_018178570.1:0-251 GCF_001263595.1 Phalaenopsis equestris
CAGAATTTGATCGAAATAATTTTATTAAATTCTACACAAGAAATCGATCAATTGTATATGAAACACTGTATGTAAATTATAAAAGAATTGAGAGATAAAATTTAAAAGTTATAAACTTTATTAAATTAACTAACCTAATTAATTCCTACGTAATTATCCCTTAATCGTTAAATCCACTGTTCACAATCGACCCTCACACATTTTAATCTCATTGTTCGGTTGATTAGGGCTGCTAAGGTTCGAAGTCTTTC
>NW_018178571.1:0-251 GCF_001263595.1 Phalaenopsis equestris
TTCTTCTTCTTCTTCTTCTTCTTCTTCTTCTTAGACGATGACGGATCTTTTAGAGAAATCTTCATCTCAAGGTTGGCATGCTAAAGAATCTGAATGGGATTTTTTTTTGATGCATATTGAATCTGATTCAGGACCCTCCTGAGTTTGTCTCAAATCATACTCCATCCATCTTTTCTAGTATATGGATTTATCGGAGATATTGACTCGACCAAAATGATATTTATGGAACCTTTATTAGGTTCTTTTAAATA
>NW_018178572.1:0-251 GCF_001263595.1 Phalaenopsis equestris
AAAACAGAAACTGCAAGCAAATACGGGCAAAAAAAAAAATTTAAATTGTTTCAGCTTTTGAAATTTAGTCACACATTCTTAATTTTTTGGTTGCAGTTTTCTTTATGATAGAAAGGCATGGAACTATTATTGCAAAAGTAGGTGTTTATTGCCTTAATTATTGTATGCTTTTAAATTATCTTTAAAATAAATTATTAACATTATCAGTTTTGCAGAAACTGTCGGACTCAATGCCGGTTTGATCGGCGTTT
>NW_018178573.1:0-251 GCF_001263595.1 Phalaenopsis equestris
TGGTCTCCCGGTGATGTGGTCTCTCCACTTCTAAAGCTGGAGTTTGTACCTTCAGTCTATAGTATGGTGGTAGGAATTGACACTGGATGTCACGCGTCATCTTTAGATTCTTGCGTTCTTCATTTGCTGGCTCTTCTCTCGGCCCATTCTAATACTGGATTCAAAGTATTATGGCCGGTCTTTTGTATCACTAAAGTCCTATGGGAGGGATTCAGATCCTCATCTCTTGCTCCTCGACTCTTCTCCATGTC
>NW_018178574.1:0-251 GCF_001263595.1 Phalaenopsis equestris
ATTAATCTGATCACTAGTGAGTATAGTGTTCAGCATTATGCAGTTCCACTAGTCATCATACCATTAATCTTTAACCTGACTTTGATAATTGGTATTGAGAATAGTACAAGCAAGCTTCTCCCCATTCCACACCATTGATCCAACTAAAAAATAACTTTTCCCTCTCCCAGTTCCCAGATGAACAGATCTTCAGCTTGCTTTTTGATTTCCAACAGTTTGGACCAAATCCTAGAATCCCCCAATTTTTTTTT
>NW_018178575.1:0-251 GCF_001263595.1 Phalaenopsis equestris
AAAGAGTGTCGAATGGTCAAACATTGATCTACTGATATCTCTTGCTCACCATAGCTTTTCTAAACTTGTCAAACCAGGCTCAAGGAGACTGCTTTAATCCATAAAGCAACTTCCTGAGCCAACACACCTTGCCTGTTGAATCTTGATCGTATGTCCATATACCCTCCTTCAGTAACTCACCATGAAGAAGAGCATTCTTCACATCAAGTTGGTGTAACCTGTTGACCTCAATTTTCGTGAGGTCTAGTATT
>NW_018178576.1:0-251 GCF_001263595.1 Phalaenopsis equestris
CATGAAGGATTGACACATCCTTTCATATGAGGATCAAATCCCAGCTATACAAAGAATCTTTTTGCATTGCAAATTTGACAAGAGATATATAGGGAGATGCTTTAGGATGCTCTAGGAGAGGTGTTAAGACTTGGAGAGGTTTCTTGCAGTAGAAGTTAGGGTTCTACTTCAAACTATAAGGTTCTCTTCCTTCTTCCTTTGGGAAGGGAACTTATATGGTGCTTTGTGCTTTGAGTGTCGAGAGTTTTTTT
>NW_018178577.1:0-251 GCF_001263595.1 Phalaenopsis equestris
TGTAGAAGTGGATAGGTCTCCAGTAATCCTGACTCCTTTTAATGAGGAACTTTGCCAGTAGGTAGCTCCATAGAAATCTGGGCATCAGTAGCCCTCCGGACCAATCAGCTGCAGCTTCTCCTCTGAGTTCAGCTTAATGGTGCAGTCCTCGAATTTGATTTGATTTCAAATACTGATGGCAGGACAACCAATCATTAAGTCGGATCTTCAACAATCATAAATTATTTTCCCTTAGTAGAGACAGGAACAAC
>NW_018178578.1:0-251 GCF_001263595.1 Phalaenopsis equestris
TATATGCAGATGGACGGTGAAATAAGGGATGTCAATCTTTAACATGCATGCACCATACAGTTGGTCATTGTGGGCACGCCAACCATGTGACCAATCGATAAGGAATTTTCTTCATCAGATTCATAATTAGAAAAATTAGTTCACCAATAAGGAAGGCTATCATCGCTAGAATCGTAGTACTCGGACCACAAAAGTGGATTGATCTTTTCGAATGCGTCTAGTCTTGATTTATCACAGTGGTATCACCTGTT
>NW_018178579.1:0-251 GCF_001263595.1 Phalaenopsis equestris
TACTAAAGCATGGGTCTAAAAAATCTCCACTAGATGATACAAAATTAATAAGCTATAAATTATAAAATAATAAATATTGTAGGAAAAAAAACTTAGTTTGTGAAATATATTAATTAAAATATAAATGATAAGACAAATGACATAAATTAATATGAATAATTAAAAAGCAAAGATAACTATAAATATCTTGTCATAATAATTATTAACATTGTATAAAAGATGTGATTTTTAAACTTATAATCATTTAATTG
>NW_018178580.1:0-251 GCF_001263595.1 Phalaenopsis equestris
TTCATTTGGGTTGGAGAATAGAGAGGAGAAGATGAATTCATCTTTGTGGCAAATGAAACTTTGGGTGGCTTATTTGTGAAAATCTAAAACTTTCGGTGTTCAATTTGTAAAAATCTAAAATTTTCGGGTGGCATATTGGGAAATTTGAATTTGTGCATAATTCAGCTTGTTAAAATTGAAATCTTTTGTATGTTTCATTGTGAAAAATATGGGATGTTTCATTAGTTTTGTTTTGAAGAATCTAAAATTAT
>NW_018178581.1:0-251 GCF_001263595.1 Phalaenopsis equestris
TATAACTACGGGCTCGTTTGAAGGAGCTTCGCCGTCCAACAATTCACGTCCATTGGATGGGACGGACATTGTCATCTGTAATTTAAAATGATAAAGAATATTATTATGCTGAAACAACTTTGAAAGATGCAGTTTTATCAAACGAAAACAAATCCACACATCGAAGCATTACTGCATTCTCAAATGAGACCTAAGAACTCATATATTATGACGTCGCAGCAAAGATAGATAGCCAAGAAATATATCTCGGG
>NW_018178582.1:0-251 GCF_001263595.1 Phalaenopsis equestris
CATTCCTGATTTGCAGCCTAAAGTAATAATTTATGAATTTGAAAATTACATATGCACATGAGCTTAACATGTCTGAAATTTGAAGAATCAATAAGACAGAAAAATAGCAGATTGGTGTCTATGTTTTATTACCTGTAGCTTGCCTAACCGAGCAGTTATCTGCTCTATTAGTTGATCTATGTCTCCCACCTGAAATAGTTGAAATAAGAAAGGGTATGGCAGAAGTTTATTTAATAAAATGACAATGTTGT
>NW_018178583.1:0-251 GCF_001263595.1 Phalaenopsis equestris
GTGAACAATGGCTTGCATGAAATAAATTTTTTTTCTATGTAAAATTTAAGTGTCTTCTAAACATATTCTTTGTTAGGAAGTTGATTAAATTTATCTTTAAAACGTGTTCAAATGACAAAAAGAACATCTTGTTAATGATTTATTGCATGTTTGATTCATTAAAGAACGGGCATGTAAAAAGTTTGAAAAATCAAATCTTGTTTGACTTGCATAAAATATTAAGTCATAAAAATATTTGATACACTAAAAAA
>NW_018178584.1:0-251 GCF_001263595.1 Phalaenopsis equestris
GCTAGAAGATTTGCGACGGTAGAGTAATAGATTATCTTAATATTGCACGAGAATTCAACCCACACTCAGATAAAAAAAAATAACCTATAAAAAAGCCGAAAGTTTTTACTTGAAAAATATGAAAAGGGAAAAAACCACGGGGTCTAGCCCAATTGCAGAAATCCATTAGAAATTGGTGATCACAGTTACAACCCGTTATCCCACTTGTAGGAAAGAGGTTACACAATCTTTTGAGTTATAAAATCAGTGCA
>NW_018178585.1:0-251 GCF_001263595.1 Phalaenopsis equestris
TTGTATCACCTCAATAACACATCAATAACAAATAAAAAACAGTGACCCAGCTGTTTTTGAGATGTTATTGTTGTTTAAACAACAAGACCAACTCAAACGCACTTTCATAACACATTCATATAAATTTTTATTTTGTCATTGGTTGTATCACCTCAATAACACATAAAAAACTCTGCTAAGTTGTTTTGAGAAGTTATTGTTGTTTAAGCAAAAAATATCAACTCAAAAACACATGAATAACACATGAATAA
>NW_018178586.1:0-251 GCF_001263595.1 Phalaenopsis equestris
AATTATTTCAAGCTTCTAGAAGGTTGGTGCTTAAGCTCCCAGACTGACGCCTAAGCGTCATAATCAATTTTTTTTATACAAAGTATTTGAACGAATTTTGAAAGGGCTTCTGAAGTGACTTGTGGGGATTTCAAGGGTTATTATAAGGGGATGTCTCTTCCAAGTAAAGGGCGGTTGTTGTTGGTTGTTGTGAGAGAGGTGGTTAGTGTAGGGGAGAGGTTTTGTTGCTAGTGGTTGTTGTGGGAGTTGTA
>NW_018178587.1:0-251 GCF_001263595.1 Phalaenopsis equestris
GAGATGAGGAGGAGAAAACATCAGATCCGCAAATTCAAGAAGAAAATGGTTCGTCTTACCTTAGATCGGTCGATCGAGGGGCTACGAAAGAAGGAGAATGGGTTTCGCGAGGGAAGCAGTGGGGAAGCAGCTAGGGTAGAAGAGAAAGATGCAGGATAAAGAGTAAAAAGTGTCGGGCGATAGCGGGGCGCAGAGTTAATGTCGGGACCCGCTTTATGTCCACTTCCCGAAAGTTGTGCCGCACAGTTACG
>NW_018178588.1:0-251 GCF_001263595.1 Phalaenopsis equestris
CCAACACGCTTTCCTCATCGTCATTTGTCTTGTCATGCCTCCAGCATGCCTATAGTGCCGCAAACAAGCCTTTAACTTTCACTATGTCTGAGCGACCCAAATGTGCTCCATCCTCTGTCGCAACTTATCCCCACATGAAATATCTTCTTCATTCCCTTCTCCATTGCTTGCTCGACCACTGTCCATCTCCCCCACTCCCATAAAATAACTGAAGACCAGCGCATCTCCTCACTGTCTCAAAGCGTACAAAC
>NW_018178589.1:0-251 GCF_001263595.1 Phalaenopsis equestris
CCTTTGCCTTTGGTTTCTATTTTGGGCTTAAAGTGGCAGGTTCTGGTTTTTCTGGACTGCAATTTTTCTTTGTTTCTTGGATTGATGCTGGAAGGTTGTTTTGGTCCAGGCTGTGTTACCTAGATATTGGTCTTAACTTTATTTTGTCGGATCTCTTATTTGACCAGGATATCAGAGGAGTGGAAAAGGAAACCCCTTTCTTAGATTTACTTATGCTTCCTCATTACTTGGTTTTTGGTTTTCTGCTTTGG
>NW_018178590.1:0-251 GCF_001263595.1 Phalaenopsis equestris
ACGTGCTTCTGTTTTCATATATTTGTAGGTTATAGTAGTTTACAGGAAGGTTATAGGGGATATAACGCGAATATAACCTCTCAATACTCTCTCTGTAACCTATTTGTAGATTACTGACGTACGCAACATTACGTATGTCTTACGTACGCAAATTTTTTCCCCAACGAGGATAGGGCATTCGGTGCAAAAAATATATTAGTGTGGTTATGAGGGACAAAATTATTAAATTGCATCAATTAAATAAGAAAAAA
>NW_018178591.1:0-251 GCF_001263595.1 Phalaenopsis equestris
AAAAAAAAAGTGTAGATTTAGAGAATTCCCAAACACCATAAATATTATTGATAAATACAAAAAGTGACATAAATCACATGAAAGTAGCGGCAGAGCTTTCATAACCCTTCCCTTTAATAGCAGAAAAAATATTACATTAGTACTACCCACGTAGTAGTAACGTGCATAACCAATAAAATCACGTCACAACATCCCGTGCGACAGAGAAAAAAATGACGCAGTAACACGGAGAATATTCCCCCCTGTGTTAT
>NW_018178592.1:0-252 GCF_001263595.1 Phalaenopsis equestris
AAGATTGGTGTAAGGCCCCTCCATGGCTTCCAATTATCTACCTACATCTTCAAGATAAGAGTGAGACTCCCCTGTATGAACATCGCATCCTTTTTTCAACACCTTTTGAGATTGGTGTGAGTCCCCTCAACAACTTCCAATTCTCTACCAACCTCTTTGAGATTTATGTAAGTCCCCTCAACAGCATCCTTTTCTCTACTCACACCTTTGGAAATAGGAATAAGACCCCCACTGTGGCATCCTACTCTCAAT
>NW_018178593.1:0-252 GCF_001263595.1 Phalaenopsis equestris
TAGGTGGATGAGTGGATTATAGAGATAAAATGCAAAACAAATATAACCGTGAAAGGGTTAGAGTAACTCCAGTGGCACACAAGATTCGACAGTCACCTTAGATGGTTTGGTCACATTAATGTCGACCTTCGAATGACCCAATTAGGATCGTAGATGTTTTAGATTTGATTAGTGTTAAGGAATGTAAATTTAGAACTAAAAAGATTTGACCATATCGTATAAAAAATGATCATAATTTTTTAGAATTAAATG
>NW_018178594.1:0-252 GCF_001263595.1 Phalaenopsis equestris
GATTTAATTTCTTTTTCTTCTTGGAGAAAAACGACGAAGAATCAATGATGGATGTTGAACTAAAGATGAAATTTTTCCTTGTGTTGAAATTATCGAGGATGGCCTGGGGGAAGCTTTCAGGCGATCATATAGAAATGCAAGGTTGCCATTATATAAGGTGTACCCTGTGTTGTTTAAATACTTAAGAATTCAGTGGAATGTATGTAATCTCTGTTTTTTATTTTAGTTTTGGGATAATTACATACAAACCAC
>NW_018178595.1:0-252 GCF_001263595.1 Phalaenopsis equestris
GTGTCGGACGGAAATGTATTTTGTATTTTATTGGAGAAACACTTGTTTTTTATGCTATAAATATTTTGTTGTGATTATTTGTCATATAATTAAATTTAAACTTTTTTTTTTAGAATTTAAATGTTTTAACTATTTATTAGGAATGGAAAAAAAAAATAATTTAGGCTTTTGCCTCTTCTGAAATATCACTCACTCTCACATTGAGTCTAAAAAATGAGACTAAATCCGTCGTTGATATATATATATATATAT
>NW_018178596.1:0-252 GCF_001263595.1 Phalaenopsis equestris
CCTCTACAAATATTCGATATACAGTAACCTAAAAAAACCAACATTCACCAAGATATAAACATTTTGGCAGTAACCTATACAAATATTCGATACAATAACCATGAAGCTATTACATATTCAGTAACCAATACAAAATATGCAAAGTAAATCTATACAAATTTATTCAGAAGTCCTTGAAAGTATGTAAATATCATAAACAAATTCTGCTCTAAATCGGTCCATATGATCCTGCCAATTCATATGTGCACTCCA
>NW_018178597.1:0-252 GCF_001263595.1 Phalaenopsis equestris
AGAATTTGCAGCTTTCAGATACCAGAAGAACATGTACAACGTGTTCGAGGTGAATAGGACGGGTTACGACAACTGCACCATGGATGGGGTCTCCGGAAATTGGAGCTCCGGTAAGGATTTCATCGCTCTACCTAGACCTGGAGATTATTACTTCATCTGCGGCAATGGGCTTTGCTTCTCCGGCATGAAGGTCGCAATCAAGGTCCTCCCCCTTCCTTATCCGCCCCTCTCTCCCTCCCATTCACCTTCCGG
>NW_018178598.1:0-252 GCF_001263595.1 Phalaenopsis equestris
TTTTTTAAACTTGGGAACTAAAATGGCCCCATGTAAAAAATCAGAGAATATTTTGGTACTTTCCTTAAAAATAAATACGCTAGCCAAGTGACTCAAGGAAACAACAGTTACGCTCAAAGGCATAAGCTTTCCAAGCATGTCCAGCACCATTGCATGCGAGGAAAGCAGCTCTCTAAACCTGTGGGAAAGCCACCAAACAGAAGTGTGTAAACTTTCTAGTAAGCCGATGAGAAATCCAGAGTGTTACACCAG
>NW_018178599.1:0-252 GCF_001263595.1 Phalaenopsis equestris
GATATGTCTCTTGGATCAATAGACTTGTCTTTTGAATTTAAAAGGGTTGAAATTTAGATAGAATTGTGGAGAAAATTTTGAATTATTTTTGGAGGGAGGCAAACTCTAATAAAAGAGAGGAAAGTATAGGGCTTGAGGAGAGTTTTAAAGGGGGCAACAAGAATAGTTTGAAGAGAGAGAGAGTAGTGTCAGATAGAGAGACAAAGAAAGTCAGAGACTTAGAGATTTTTTTCAAGGATTGTAAGAGGAGAG
>NW_018178600.1:0-252 GCF_001263595.1 Phalaenopsis equestris
TTCATTGACTTGTCTGCATTATTAAGATATTTCTTATAGAAAATTTGGGTGTAGTCTTCAATCACCGTTAGTTAAATCACACATGTCTCTCATCCAAGAGTCTTACTTTCCACTTGCCTACTAAGTTAAAATTATCAATACTCTTTTGAATAACTTCCATAGTGGGTGCCCACATTGAAATTTTATAATAAGAGCAAACTTAAATTTCTCCGTTAGAGTTGAAATTTCTAAGTCAGAGAAAAAGATTGTTGT
>NW_018178601.1:0-252 GCF_001263595.1 Phalaenopsis equestris
TTTTTAAAACCTCTCATCCAAATGTGCGTCTAGATTCGTGCAGAATAATATGACTTTTAAAGATGTATCATTAATAAAATCAATCAAACCAATCAACTTCAATGAAATCTAATTGAAATCAGTCAGTTCTTTTACAACAGATAATTTTAACATATTTTTATAGGAAAACTATGAGTGAAAATTCACATTCCGTGCGGCCATAATTTCAACAAATTTTAATTCAAAATTCTTGAAATTTTATTAAAAAAAAAA
>NW_018178602.1:0-252 GCF_001263595.1 Phalaenopsis equestris
GGTAAAAATCCTATATATTTGTATTTGTGTATGTATTTAGATGCTAAATATGTAAGTATATGATAATTGTTAACTATGCATGAATTTAAATATTAAATCAATAGAGCATGTGAAATATAAAAATATGGATGTTATTTAATAAATTTATAATCTCAGTGAAGAAAAGAAGTAGAATGAAGGTGAATCAAGTAGGTGACGCAACTACGTCGTCGACCTAGAGCGAGGGAGAGGAAGAGCAAAGGGTAGAGATGA
>NW_018178603.1:0-252 GCF_001263595.1 Phalaenopsis equestris
TATAATTGAATTAAATTTATTTAAATTATATGATAGTTTTAATTATATTTGTATATATAAATAAAGGGTGTGTTTGGGGCACGTCTGGTGTCACGCCTCAGTTTTTATTGTTTGCCAAAATTACGTTTTGTCTGCGTTATCAAATAGCTGTAGCTGAAAGCTGTGTTTTTCTACCATATCTGACTACTTGCGGTCTTTGCTAGAAAATTGTGGTCTTATTTTTTAATAAAAAAATTATAGTAGCCACCGCAG
>NW_018178604.1:0-252 GCF_001263595.1 Phalaenopsis equestris
CACTGCACTGAATATTTATGAGTGTTGTATGTGAGTTGGACACTAGCCTTTATGTTAAGGTTGTAACTCACGTTGAAAATTAATTTATTGCAATCGGGTGTTAAAATTCAAATGACTTACATATTATGCAATTTAATTCGATTTTAGCCTTTTAGTTAGATTTTGTTGTTACTTCAATTTTTTTAAAGAGTGTCGTGAAGGGTGGGACCCACCTAGCCGGGGGTCCCACTATTCACAACTCCTTAATCCTAG
>NW_018178605.1:0-252 GCF_001263595.1 Phalaenopsis equestris
AAGGCCTAGGTATGAATTCGATCATGGCCAGATTTTGGTGTTGGTCTAGAGCTATGACAGGGGCTTTGTAGGATGGAGATTTGATGGGGTTTTGGCCTCTTGCACCCTTGTGAAGGTGTGGGTGAAGTTAACTTGAGTTTTGTGGACTTTGGAGGAGTATTGGGTTCCATCCTGGTTTCTAGCAAGGTTTCAAGCTTAAAATTAAGATCCGACAATAGGAATGAGTGAGGGAAAATGGTCGGAATGCACTGA
>NW_018178606.1:0-252 GCF_001263595.1 Phalaenopsis equestris
CGGGCTTGGGTTGGGATCCAATCAAACGGACTATTAATGCTTCATAGGATTAGTTGACTGAGAAATTAGAGGTAATAACCAAACCCTCCAAAGACTTGTTTTTCCATTCTTTATTCCTCTAATCTATTTTAAGTAATAAATTTTTCCGTATGTTGCAGACCGTGTCAACCGCTAAGAAATTCAAATTAAGTGGCATTAAGTCGGACCTGGAGGAGAAGTTGAACCGTATGTTCAGTGGGGTTGTTGCGACGG
>NW_018178607.1:0-252 GCF_001263595.1 Phalaenopsis equestris
TGTTACCAACTACCAACTATATTGAAATCTGGATATAAATGTAAAGCTTTGAAATTTCTCATTTCAAATGTCCGACCATTTGCACACAAGGGTGCTTTTATTCTCCATTGACACCCCAATGTGAGCAAATGATTATAGTTCATGTTCTATCAGTTGTTTTAATCATAACAATAAAATTCTTAATAATGATTTTGGAATGAAGAAATAGCTTGAAACTCACATAGTTGACAAAACAAGTGCCAACTAATAGAG
>NW_018178608.1:0-252 GCF_001263595.1 Phalaenopsis equestris
GTAGTTGGATGGTCCTGATTTGTTTTGCGTGGAGTGGAGCGTGGAGCAAACACTTATTATAGGTGTTGTTACAGCCCCCCTCAAGCTGAGGGTTTCAGAGGAAAGTGTTAGCTTGGAGTTGATGCCAAGGAAGTGAGATAGAGAAATGCTTTTTTATTGGCGTGGAGTTGGTCGTGGTAATGATTATATCAATGACACAGTGCGATTGGGAAAGGTGAATGTTATAGGAAGTGTTGATGGCTTTGATGCCAA
>NW_018178609.1:0-252 GCF_001263595.1 Phalaenopsis equestris
TAGCAACAACCACACTAAATGGTTATCCTACCTTTTCCACACATGTACTTTCATGGTTCTGAATACGTTCTTTCCATTAGCAAACCAGCCCGACCTCTGAATCTTAGGTCAAAAATGCAGTCTAGAATGCTTCTCTCTTCACTTAAAAAAACTATGGTGTACAGTTCCAGACCTTCTAGTATGTTGAAAAATTTTATTTAAACTCCTTCGTAGAATTCAAACTCTCTCTTCTTTACTTTTCTCATCTTATCA
>NW_018178610.1:0-252 GCF_001263595.1 Phalaenopsis equestris
CGAAGCCTAAGAAATATAGGAAAGAAAAATATACACGAAGAAAAGAAAAAATTATTACCTACGTTTACCGTACGATGAACCAATCAAAATACTCCACCTACGAAAATTGTATGTCAGCGGGCCCCAATTAAAAAAAAAAACAATTTTTTTAAAAAAATCTCATTGGACAGCTAAAGCAACTTGTGTCCGCTGTCTGCACAGAATGATTGATCTGAAACAAGAGTCCAATTCCTAGAGTGTTGGAGTCGAATC
>NW_018178611.1:0-252 GCF_001263595.1 Phalaenopsis equestris
TATATATATATATACATTGCACTTTGGTGCTTTAAAACTAAGCTATGTATAGTTCAATATTCCACATTGAGATGAATCTCTTTGGTGATTTGTTACTTATCTCTAGCTTGAAATATTGATTTTACAAAAGATGTGAAATCCATAATCGCCATGGTTGCATTAACAAAAAGATATTAGAGAGGCAACATTTAAATATTGGGGCATTTATATACATATCACCCTATTCTTATATATTTACATATCTAAACACTT
>NW_018178612.1:0-252 GCF_001263595.1 Phalaenopsis equestris
TAGGAATTGAGTGGTATGTATGTAAATCTTCCTGACAATAAATATGGGTGTTCGGTCATGCATGCTCTTATGACTTGAGTGAAGTAAGATAGTTTGGTGTAATAGAACAGAATGCAGATATTTTGCACCAAACTGATCTCACAAAAACTATTATATATTACATTTACACCGTAAACTGTTTACTACAAATTAAACATTGCCGTAGTTTTATTCAGGGAACTTTAGATTAGTTTTTGTCTTTTTTTTTTTTTT
>NW_018178613.1:0-252 GCF_001263595.1 Phalaenopsis equestris
CTTTTTAAAATTTATCATGAGATCTCTAATAGAAACGTGATGTTGCGCTCCAGCCAATCTATTCACAAATAATTATTCTAATTCGGAGAATGTCTTTATTGATGATTTGGGAAAGTTGACATACCAATCAAATGTTATCGTTGATAAGCTCTTGACAAACTAACAAAAAAGCAAGGCTACATTACCTCCAGTATTGCCATAATTGGCTCTAAAATGCGCTATATGTTGTCTGGAATTTCCAGTCCCATCAAA
>NW_018178614.1:0-252 GCF_001263595.1 Phalaenopsis equestris
AAATGCTATTGAGATCCTCCTAAAGAATATCCATGGGCTAATTACTCTATTTTAAAAGGGGTTTACTATAACAACATTTAAAAAGTTGATCAACAAGGTAGCGAGTTTATAAGATGAAACAAAGCAGCTATCTTTATTTAGTCAGGATGCTAAGCAGAAATCTCAGAAAGCTTATGAGAAAATATCTAGGAACGTCTACCATTGGTTAGGGAACATAACCCATGAAAAAATAATCTGAAAACTCTAAACAAC
>NW_018178615.1:0-252 GCF_001263595.1 Phalaenopsis equestris
GCTTTTGGAAACACCCAATCAAGGCCACACCTCTTAGACAAAGGTATTGAACTCTCACCTCAAACTGAGCCTATTTTAATTTTCCATGCTTATAGACTCAATTTAAGACTTGATTAACTACATGGATGTGTTCATCTCATCGAGATGAGTTGATAGGAAGAAACTGTACTTGATTTAGTTGATTATCGAGCAAAATATTAAGGTTTGAAGTTTAATGGCTCTCGAGCTAGGGACTTGGGGATGATGAACGGA
>NW_018178616.1:0-252 GCF_001263595.1 Phalaenopsis equestris
TTTTTTTCTTTTTAGGCCCTACTCTTTCAATAAATCATCTATAATAACGTATAAGATAATATAATTTTTTTATTCTTCTTATTAAAAATTAATTGGCCTTTTGTTCAAAGATGTTTATTTTTGTATTATTCTAAATCATCAATCTATTAATTAACATGGTATTCTTATTGACTTATTTAGATTTAATATTATACTATCAGACTTTTTACAATTCTAATTATTATATATTGTACCTTAACCTAATATATATAT
>NW_018178617.1:0-252 GCF_001263595.1 Phalaenopsis equestris
TGTTGATAGTCATTTTCCTTCCAAACTTTCCAATTCTTCCAGTCATAATTTGGCATTTTCTTTAGTAGTGATCTAGTTGGCGACAAAAACTCTGAGAGACAAAAGTCGAACCTCTAAAGAAAGTATAGCCTCAGACTCATACACAAAAGCGTAAGGTGTAGAATGTGTAGGAGTTCCGAACATCATTTTGTAGCCTCATAAGGCTTCCAATAACTTATCGTGCCAATTCCTTTTATTTTCATTCAAAGTTTT
>NW_018178618.1:0-252 GCF_001263595.1 Phalaenopsis equestris
TGTAGCTTTCTTTAATATAATTCGAGTCGTCGGCAATTGTCGGTTCTTATAACTGACATTTCTTCCCTCGATATTAGCAACGACATACACATCGAAAAAGTGTTGCACCCTTCAGTTTTTTGAAGTGGGTAAAACGCCAGTTATATGTCGTTTATGCATCAATTTTTATAGCTGATGGGTTAACTGTCGGAAAAATATCGCCCTCTCGTTTTGTTGACGCGGGCAAAAACCATCGGTTAAGCGCCGTTTTTT
>NW_018178619.1:0-252 GCF_001263595.1 Phalaenopsis equestris
CTCATTTGTCAAATTTAAACTATTATTTATAACTCCATTTTATAATGCTTAAAGGCTGCAAAAGAGTTCATGGATACATTTATCAATTTATTAGAGCATGGAGATTCTTTGACTTTCATTAGTCATTTCTACAAGGAAATGTTCAATGTCTATGCTTTAGAACTCATAGTCATACAAACTTCACTAGCTCAAGTCCTAAGCAAATGTCCTTGTAGCTACTTCTTAGGTTGTAGCACCCTAAATGCTAGCTAA
>NW_018178620.1:0-252 GCF_001263595.1 Phalaenopsis equestris
ACCACTATATTGAATATCAGGCAATAGCTTCCAACCTCCATATCCGATGACCACCATCAACTATCACCAGTCATCACCACATATCACTACTAAACATTGGTCATCGATGAACACTGCTTACAACAATCACTAAACATAATGGTTATTCAAAGAGAATGGGTTGAACCAATAACTATGATCTCTGTAGCCAACTGACACCATTGTGGTCATCAATTACGGCCTATGTGACCAACTAATGATATTATAATCACA
>NW_018178621.1:0-252 GCF_001263595.1 Phalaenopsis equestris
TAGATATAATCATTAAAACACCTTTTTACACAATTAGAAATTACAAATACCTATTTAAGTTATTTTTTGTGGATATGGTGACATTTAGGGCAATTTGGAGCATTTTCACATTTTTTGTAATTTTTTGTATTTTTAATTATTTTAAAATTACAAAATAGCTTTAAATTGAAGTATTCATTTTAATCTCAATTTTTTTTTCTTAAGTCCCTTTGGTCATAAAAAACACTCCAAACTAATTTTCATATTTTTTTT
>NW_018178622.1:0-252 GCF_001263595.1 Phalaenopsis equestris
CTTTGGGCTTTCTCATATATATATATATATATATACAAAATTATTTATTTTACTAATTAATTAATTACTCATTGATCAAATATATTAACTAGCCATCTCAAGGTATTCTGTCATTATCCATCCCCTTAAAAATGATCTTGTTCAAGTTCGAGTAAGAATTGATAGATTGATGTGTTTCTTTGTTGGTTAATGATTTGCATGATTGTTATCATCACCATTTTATTGTGATAACCTGGAAGGCAAGTTATTTAG
>NW_018178623.1:0-252 GCF_001263595.1 Phalaenopsis equestris
AAATCACTTATCCAGAATGCAAAGATATGAAGACAAACATTTACATGAGAAAGAAGTACAAGCTAAGTGTCTCAGTACTGCATTTCCCACAAACTTTTAAACTTGTTCGTTAAATTATTGAAGCTGCTTAATGAATAGGTTTAACTAAGTCATTGTGACTAAAGGTTTAACATGTCTAGCCGAAAGGGAGCCCTCCATAGCTCATACTCAGATGAATTACGAACTGTGATTGTAATACCGCTTGACTGTTGG
>NW_018178624.1:0-252 GCF_001263595.1 Phalaenopsis equestris
CATATAACATATTGCATAACTTTGTGGAGAAGAATTCATTGTTGGAATACCAAATAAAACCTTTAGAATACAAAGTAACACTTAAATTGGCCGATCATTATGCAAAAAAGGTCCTGTCAACTGACATAATTTAATGCAATGAAGTAGCCTTATTAGCCTCTGGAGTTTCCTGTTTTTAGGTACACCCATGAAAGTTTACATTATTTTTGTTGCCTTGAGCTCTATTGCAAAGTCATGAGATTAAGTACAGTT
>NW_018178625.1:0-252 GCF_001263595.1 Phalaenopsis equestris
CGAGCTTAACTTAAATGTTAAATATCATAAATTGAAGCTAAATTTAAAATATAAATGTTATTTTTAAACAGTGAAATAAAGAATTAATATTCCAGTTTTGCCAATGAATTCACAACCTGTTTGTTAACGAACAAAGACGACCCTTTTAAAACCCGAAAAATGGAAATTTGTGTGATTTAAAAATTATAATGTTGCAAACATTTCAAGTTCTAAATTTTCTCAAAGTTAAATGCAATATTTTGAAATTTGTAG
>NW_018178626.1:0-252 GCF_001263595.1 Phalaenopsis equestris
CGAGCTTAACTTAAATGTTAAATATCATAAATTGAGGCTAAATTTAAAATATAAATGTTATTTTTAAATGGTGAAGTAAAGAATTAATATTCAAGTTTTGCCAATGAATTCACAACCTGTTCTTTAACGAACAAAGATGACCCTTTCAAAACCCGAAAAACGGAAATTTGGGTGATTAAAAAATTATAATGTTGCAAGCATTTCAAGTTCTAAATTATCTCAAAGTTAAATGCAATATTTTGAAATTTGTAG
>NW_018178627.1:0-252 GCF_001263595.1 Phalaenopsis equestris
AAAGCTTACAATTAATATTTCTTTTGTAGAAGCTTTGGAACAGATATCAAGTTATGGTAAATTCATGAAAGAAATTTAAAAAAAGAAAAGGAAGTTTGAAGATTTTGAAACTATTGCACTTCTTGAAGAATGTAGTGCAATAATTAAGAAAAAACTTAGAAACTTAAGGATCTTGGTGGTTTCACTGTACCATGTGCGATTAAAGAAAAATTTTCTAGAAAAGCTTTATGTGATTTAAGAGCTAACATTAAT
>NW_018178628.1:0-252 GCF_001263595.1 Phalaenopsis equestris
ACTCTTCATGTATCTACATATCTAAAGTCTAAAATTTGAAAGTTGTTGTATTTACATATCAACAACTGTCATTCTAGCCGGCTACTAAAGTTGTAACTTATATCCTAACCTCTTTGTTTTTTTTCTTTCCAGAATTTTTCATGTAAAAATCTCCAATATCTTTACCTATTCTTTATATTATCTGTGTGCATGATAGTTTTGTACAAAATTAAAAAGCTAAATATTCACTCTACATCTCAATCATTCTACACG
>NW_018178629.1:0-252 GCF_001263595.1 Phalaenopsis equestris
TTTTTTTTTTATATTAGAATAATTAATTAGTTAAAAAATAATAATTAGTTCATCTTTCTTAGCAAAAACAAGTTAGTCTATTTAAATTTCAAAAATATCTAAAACTAAGAGAAATATATGGGGATTTCATGTAATTAGCTTCATGAATGATGGTATTGCATTGATTAATTAAATTAAACCAATAGCTTCTGATGATCCCTCTTTAATGTAGCATTTATAATTAAAAGAAACATAAAACAACATAATTTACTT
>NW_018178630.1:0-252 GCF_001263595.1 Phalaenopsis equestris
AACAAGTTTAGTCTTGTACCTCTTACTGTCATCAAGCTCAGTATTCACCTAGTACACCAACTTGTTTTGTAATGCATTCTTCTCTGGTGGATGTTCTGTCAGCTCACATTTGCTTGAACTTTCATCTTGCAAGATTTTATCATAGCTCTGTGGTTCTCCACTATCTGTCTATAGAACAATAGGAATGGGTGTCTCAGACCGACTATCTTCTTCACTTCCATCATTAACAGAACTATGAACTGTCAGCAATAG
>NW_018178631.1:0-252 GCF_001263595.1 Phalaenopsis equestris
CTCAATCTCTAGAATTTGATTTAAAAGATTGCGATAAGAGGAGAACCTAATGCAATGCAGAATCAGATATAAAATTCTCAACCTCTAGAATTTGAATTGAAAGATTGTAATAGGAGAGGTTCCTAAAGCAATGCGGGACCGAATATAAAATCTTCAACCTCTAGAATATTGTATGAATCATTGCTAAGCAATGCAGATCAAAATGTAAAATTCTCATCCTCTAGAATTTGGTTTGAAAGATTGCGATAGGAG
>NW_018178632.1:0-252 GCF_001263595.1 Phalaenopsis equestris
AAAAAAAAACTAAAATAATATTAATAAGTTTATAATTAAGAAGAATAATAATACTACTACTAATTATAAGAATAAGGAAATGAATAATAATTACAATAACAAAATAGTAATATTTGTAAATAATAATAGCAATAGTAAAGAACAATATGAAAATAATAATTAAAACTATTAATAAAAAAAATTGCTTAATAGCTAAAATAATTGTTATATTTATAATCATAATTGTAGTAACAAAAACAATAACAACAAATA
>NW_018178633.1:0-252 GCF_001263595.1 Phalaenopsis equestris
GGCATATTTTTTAGGATATCTTCTGGTATAACGATAATCATGTGATGACTATTAAATATATTAAATTGATAAATACTTAAAGTGAAATGAGAAGAGATAAATTTAAAGTTTTAATAAAATAAACTGCATTTTCTTTTGGTCATGCATAGTATAACATAAGAATTCAATGCATATTAGATTATACTTACTAAGTTATACTTACAGTTGAAGTTAATATTTTCTTTCAAGAGAATGAAAGATTTAGGTTGATAT
>NW_018178634.1:0-252 GCF_001263595.1 Phalaenopsis equestris
ATATTATTGATCCTTCATAAACTAATTGTTTAATAATCACTTTGTGCATTTAAAGTGATGATCTTTCTCTGATTAGTTAGTTTGATTAATGAGAACCGAATTTGGTCGGTCGGTTTTATTGTTCCTACTTCATGTTCGTGGGTAATTTGCTTAATCCATTGAAAGTGGGTTCATAATTTCGGGCGATGTTGGAAGAGATTCCTTTAAATTGACTGATGATTTCTTAGGAATTTAAAATGGTTAAAATTAAAA
>NW_018178635.1:0-252 GCF_001263595.1 Phalaenopsis equestris
GATGTTCGTTGAAGAACGTCAAAGGATGATACCAAGCAGCCCCTCGAAATTGAGACTTAAAACTGAAATTTCATGCAAAATTGTTTCTAGCACATATGCGCCAATAGGCTGGATCATAAGTGTCAGCCTCTCTGTAGAGCAGCACAAAGTTTGGCGACTAAGCGCCCAAAAGAGGGTGCATATGCTCTACCATCTCTCCCGCGCCCACAACAAGTGGGCTCATATGCACCCATAGTGCGCCAGCCTCTCCGA
>NW_018178636.1:0-252 GCF_001263595.1 Phalaenopsis equestris
AAGTGTCTTTAACCAAATTAATCTGATCACTGGTGAGTATTGTATTCAGCATTTTACAGTTCGACTAGTCATCAAACCAGTAATCTTTTACCTGGCTATGAAAATTGGGATTATGGCTAGTACCGACAGGCTTCTCCCCATTCCACACCCATTGTTCCAACAAAAAGTTAATTTGACCCTCTCCCAATTCAGAAATCAATAGACCTTTAGCTTGATTTTTAACTTTTAACATTTTGGACCAAATTCTGGAAT
>NW_018178637.1:0-252 GCF_001263595.1 Phalaenopsis equestris
TATCCCTACCTAAATTTTATCAACAAATAAATGTCAGATTTACACTTGATGAATATTCAGTTGGGCTCGTTGATCCTTGTCATATCATTATAAGATTTTTATTAAAAGCATGTTACATTAGACTTTTCTCTCAATGAACATATTGCATGGCTATTTGATGCATATGCTAAAGTGATCTCCCCATTTCAAGCATTAGAAGAATCACCTATCCCTGTTGGGTAACATTTCATAACCTCCATGTACATTATTTTA
>NW_018178638.1:0-252 GCF_001263595.1 Phalaenopsis equestris
TAATAATAAAATTTTTTATTTCATATTTCTTCAATTTTTTTATCTTTTAAATTCTAACTTTATGACTGAAATTATTTAAAATTGTTAAAAAATACAGATAAATAAAAAAGTAAATTAATAAAAAACTCTTCACATTGCGTATATTTAAATGTCCATTTTTGTTTAAATGATGCTACTTGAGCTGGCTCGAATCTTTTAAGCTCTCCAAATTTTTAATGCTTCTGATTCTTTTCCAAACTTCTAATGCTTGGC
>NW_018178639.1:0-252 GCF_001263595.1 Phalaenopsis equestris
TAATCCCTCAGTTCTCTCAAAATCTTCACTCTAAAAACAAATCTCATACTATGAAATTCAAGGAGAAACACTAGTAGCTATGAGGAAGCAGCTGCAACAGAATAGAACCATTGAGGTAGCAATCTATTGGGGAGACAATGGGTCCATAAAAAATGCCTTTATCCTCTAATCGCTACATGCAGTAGAGTAGCAGTTCATTTTATATTTGCTCATTTAGTGCGCCAAACATTTAACACTTAGTTTTAAGTTAAA
>NW_018178640.1:0-252 GCF_001263595.1 Phalaenopsis equestris
TTTTTTTTTTTAATTTCTTTCATTTGTTTTTTTCTCTTCTTTTTTTGTTCCTTTTTTTCTTTCCTTCCACAGATCCCAAATCGTCAAACATGTCGCTAAAGAGAAATATGCCCTAGCCTACCCAGGAAGAGATACTGCGAGAACTTCATCACCTCTAACAAAGAATTGCAGAGATTGAAAAAATGACACAGGAATAAGTTACCTTCGACTGAGACCTAGAGAGAAGAGGATCTGAATCCCTTTCATAGGGAT
>NW_018178641.1:0-252 GCF_001263595.1 Phalaenopsis equestris
CTCCTAGCATTGTGCACTGGAGAATTCCATTTGTAGTAAATGTTCATTAGGAAATTCATCATTAAGAGGGGATCCAACTGGAAGTGGGTGTGCGGTGAGAAAATCTGTTAAAATTTTTCCCTTGATAGCAAGGAGGGGAATAAAAGTTATGTCAAACTGCAATAAAATCATTGATCACCTTGCTAAATTTCCAAAAAGTGTTGGTTGGGTCATCAAATATTGTAAGGGATTAACTTTTGAAATAAGGGTAAT
>NW_018178642.1:0-252 GCF_001263595.1 Phalaenopsis equestris
TCATATGTGTTATATCGAGCTTGGAAATGTTCAAAAATAACTCTGAAATAATCTTCGTGGTTTTACTTCAATAACTCCGAAATAACATCGCGGATATTACTTTTGGGTTATTTCGGGGTTATTAAAGTGGAACTGCGAGAGATTATTTCGGGGTTATTGCGGAGTCCGTGGTTCTACTTTAATATTTTTTATGTGGACTCGGTATAGCACACATGACGGTATATTACTGGGAGTCTGCACATAGAGCTACGT
>NW_018178643.1:0-252 GCF_001263595.1 Phalaenopsis equestris
AGAAAATCGGGAATAACTAGATATTGACCCCATATATCTTATTCACCATTGGTCCATCAACCTTACATAACTATCTTGATAAGCATGAAGTCCTATGTGGCTTTTATATCCATGTTATTGAACCAACATGTGCAATATTTCTATTGAGTCACAAATTTGATTTGCATTCAAAACTTTCGAGTAGGTTACACATACTTTTCGCTAGTATAATTATTTTTCTAATGTTATGCCTGATAAAAGATATGTTTTTTT
>NW_018178644.1:0-252 GCF_001263595.1 Phalaenopsis equestris
GAGAAGGCCAACTTATTATATTATCGTGATAGCCCTTTTTTTAATTTTTTTCTATTTAATGGCCTATTTAATATTATTGTTCCATTATTCGTGATGTCCATGTTTCCTCACACATAATCCTAATGATCAAACATGCAAGAAAGAATAATCCAGATCAACAATCATATGATAACATGAACACAAAATATTATGGACATCCAAAAGTCTGATTTTTCTTCATGCCTTGTCACGAGAGGAAAACAAAAATATCGT
>NW_018178645.1:0-252 GCF_001263595.1 Phalaenopsis equestris
CAGAAATCAATTTGATGGAGCGATAGACTCATTAGAAGATGATGTTGCTTCGTTCTTGTAGTTTTAGTTTATGATGTATTCTGGAAATTTATCTTATTGTAATGTTGTGTTTTTTAATGAAAATTTATCTTTCTTGCTGCACATTAACTCTATCGTTTTTCTTCCCGGCTTTCTTGAATTCTTAATTAGAAACAATGCGCATGTTTCTTTGTTTCCGCCATGAACTCAGGGGATGGAGCTTTGCTTGAGGAG
>NW_018178646.1:0-252 GCF_001263595.1 Phalaenopsis equestris
ATAGAGATTCTGGAGAAGCGAGCCAAGGGATTATGTTTTTTGTGTGATTAGAAGTTATCTTTTTGGTGTGATAAGAAGCGGTTATGTTTTTGGTGTGATGAGAAGCTTAATCCAGGAAATTGTTGCAAGAATCAAAGATTACAAGTTCTCATAGTGTAGGACGAGGAAATAGAGAATGAAAAAAGAGAGACAGTGGTGGAGGAGGTGGAATACTCTCATTTTTTCCCATCTTGAGGAAAATGTCTTTTGAGG
>NW_018178647.1:0-252 GCF_001263595.1 Phalaenopsis equestris
TTTTTTTTCCTCTTGGTCAATTTGCTGTTCTGTAAAAGGGAGGATCGTAGAAGTTGCGGTGGTCCCCGAACAGTTGTTTTCTGGCTTTCCACTTCGGGGGCTGACCAAAATTCTCTGCCGGTCTTGAGCTGTTGCTTCAGTGTAAAGCACTTATAAATGCACTTTCATCCCAACCTTTTTTTATTAATTATATTGATATTATATTATAACCGGTTCTTTCAAATAAGCTCAAAAAGATATAAACCAAGAGTG
>NW_018178648.1:0-252 GCF_001263595.1 Phalaenopsis equestris
ATTCGGATTTTATTGATTTGTTTAATTGATTTTTTTCTTTCTAATTTCTTTCAAAGAAGGGCGTGAATGAATTGAGTCAAAGTCAAGCTTGGATATAATTCTACAAATTTGAGTCATCTCATGAGTCGGCTTATTTAGCATCAAAAATAAAAAAAATTTATATTAAAATAAATTATATTTATACTTAAATGATAAATATAATGAATATTTAGATGAAAATTAATAAGAAATCACTTCATATAAAATGTTAAA
>NW_018178649.1:0-252 GCF_001263595.1 Phalaenopsis equestris
AATTCTTCAGAACACAAGTGCTTTAGAAAGCTAGGTTTTGCGATGGATAGTACAGAGTCCAGACTATATAAACTTCATCCATAATAAGCATACCTCTTTTGAAAACATGTGAATCAGTTGATTCTTTGGACCTTTAAGAGCGAAAAAAGATCCAATAATGAAGGCACAGCCAAGAGTAAAACAGATTGCAAATTTCTGAGGCATTATAACCATAACTGGAAGGAACATGGTGAATGCAAGGAAGATAAAAAA
>NW_018178650.1:0-252 GCF_001263595.1 Phalaenopsis equestris
TGTTGATCTTAAAGTATGATTAATGTTTTTTATTTATGTTATAATATGCTAATGTAAATTTATTTTACTAAAATTAGGGCATTTACATGCATACCACCTAATTTCTTTGTAATAACTAACATTTTTGTTTTACTTTTTACATTAATACCACTCAAAATTTTCATATTGCATCGATCATACCATCATTTAACTTTCAAAAACTGAAATACATAATGTGACACATATGTAACAAGTTTTGGTGTTAGATATGTA
>NW_018178651.1:0-252 GCF_001263595.1 Phalaenopsis equestris
AAAAATACTGACATTAAAATTAAGAACTCAAAAAATCACGATTATGTAATTGTGATAAAAAATTAAGCATCTACTGACTTCTTCTACATCAAGGTGGAATGATTTTCAATTCTGGGGTGTATCGATCTTGCTCCTTTATTTATCGCCAAAACTAACACCATCTACTTGATTGCCAACATTTTCTTATATATCATCTTGCTCTATTGAGTAATGCCGAGGAAAAATATTATGAGAACACGAAGGAAAAAAAAA
>NW_018178652.1:0-252 GCF_001263595.1 Phalaenopsis equestris
GTGAAACCTACTCCCTCACAGAAGTGGAGAGGTCTCAAGCAATCCAAGTTCCTTCTAGTGAGGAAACTCATCAGCAGGTATCTTCTCTGGAACTCGGGCATTATTAGCCTTCCGAATCCTTTGACTGTGATTTCTTATCTGTACCCTGGTTAATGACTCAAACTTTGAAATAGATCCAATTTCAAATACAAACGGTGAGGGCGGTAAATCCTTTTATTGTATCTTCAACAATCATAATTTCCTTTCCTTTAG
>NW_018178653.1:0-252 GCF_001263595.1 Phalaenopsis equestris
ATTACAAATTAAAATTGAGATTTGTTCGCAATTCTGTTATCAGCCTCAACTTGAGCTGACAATAGATAGATTGTGCATTTAGAGATGATGTTTCATTGGTGAATGGTTACATTATTTAGATCACCAAGCATGATCCTATCACAAATCAACTTAAAACATGCCTACAGCGTGAAAGGATACAAATTAAATTCAGTATCAGTCTGAACAATGTAATTTTCACATAAGATCAATCAAAATTAATCTAATTATGCA
>NW_018178654.1:0-252 GCF_001263595.1 Phalaenopsis equestris
TTTTTTTGTCTCTCTTGCTCTATTGTTTGTAAGCCAACATGGGCAAGAGGCTATCAGTGAGTAAGATAAATGGATGTGCCTTTCTATCTTAACTCTCCTTAATTGTTTCCCTCGTCCACCTCTTCTATGGAAAGCAAAGAATTAGGGTTTGAAAAGCTCGCACACTCTCTTCTCATATCCTCCATATACAGGCCTCTTCCACGTTGTATGAGCGTACAAATGATACAAAACTCGTAAAAAAAAAAAACATAA
>NW_018178655.1:0-252 GCF_001263595.1 Phalaenopsis equestris
TTGGTGAGGAATTTGAGTTGAATTGTAAGGAGAGTATTCAGATTAGCAGCAAGGGAAAAGGAAATCTTTGAAGGAGCATCCTCAAAGCTTTGTAAGGAGTTTAAAAGCTAAGTTTTGTGCACTTTTGTATTAGTATTTCTGTAAACAAAATTTTATAGTTGATCTACTTGTTTTAAAAGATGTTTTATGGTGTTTTTTTAATGCTTTATGGGCATATTTTTTACCTTTCCCTTGTGGTGATTAAGTAGGTAG
>NW_018178656.1:0-252 GCF_001263595.1 Phalaenopsis equestris
GTAAAAACCCCTATTTAAAAAAGAAAATTCGAGTTAGTATTTATGAATATTGGGCTCCATTGGGGCAGTTGAACGATAGGAGCTCTTAATGTCTTGTCTATTTTCTGTTAGATTTACTGGAGATGAATAAAATATATTTTCATAGAAGTAGTGATTAGATAATTAACTTTCACACAGTTCTTATATATTTACATATTTATTATTTAAACTTTCACACGCGAGTAGGGGTGTAAACGAGCCGAACACGAGCGA
>NW_018178657.1:0-252 GCF_001263595.1 Phalaenopsis equestris
ATTCGAAAATATAAGAATTGAAATTTGCAAAGAGATTGTGGTGTTGAATTTGCAAAAGTATATCATGTGGAAAGGTTGATTTGTAGAGCTTTGTAAGGTTTTGTGCACAATACAAAATTCTGCGGGGATGTGAAGAGAGTTAAAGTGGATAAAGATGGTTGTGTTGCATGGACAAGAGTAGGAAACTCCTAAAATGAGAATCCACTCAACAGATTTATATCACTTTTAATTTTTCAAAATATGTTTTTAAAG
>NW_018178658.1:0-252 GCF_001263595.1 Phalaenopsis equestris
GTATTGCACTTCCTCTTATACTTAATATAGGCATGATAGAATCTATTATTTCTGTCCCCATTAGTAAAAATATTCATTACAACCTTCTATTTTAAAAATTGTTCTTGATAATCAATAGCAGTGAGAAGATTGTGTCGAGCAGTAAGTAGTTCCTTTTCCTCCACTTTTCCTTCTTGTTCTTTCAGCTCCAATTTAGTTGCTTCTTTCTCATCTTCTTGAACATTAGAGAGATCATTCCAAAAAACTTCCTAA
>NW_018178659.1:0-252 GCF_001263595.1 Phalaenopsis equestris
TTTAGATTTTGGCTAGTTTATAGCTCGGGTTCAACTTAAATTTTAGATTACATTATAGTTTGCTTTAAGATTTTTAATAGTAAGATTAGACTTTAAATTAGGTTTATTATAGCATTTAAATTTTAATTAATGTTCTGAATTGTTATTTGGGTTGAATTAAATTTAGTTTTAAACTTATATTGAATTTTATTTTAATTTTGATTTTGGTCCCTTTCATATTAAGTCAAATTTGGTTCAAATATAAAATTGAAT
>NW_018178660.1:0-252 GCF_001263595.1 Phalaenopsis equestris
AAATATTGGTATTGGAGGAAAAATTTGGAATTGAACTGAATAAAAAAATAACAGACGCAATTTTGGTCGCTGGCGCCGACGGCGCCCATCTACACAGGCTATGGCACCGACCACGCCATCGGGAGCACCAACAACGCCATCGGAAGTGCCGACAGCACCAAGAGCAGTTTGTGTGGTTCAGAACGTATTTCGCAGACTTTGGCGGGATTGCACTTCAAAATAACCTCCGAGAGGTGTTTTTAAAGGCCTAAA
>NW_018178661.1:0-252 GCF_001263595.1 Phalaenopsis equestris
TGTTCGCAAACAACAAGCCGTTTTGACAGCCCTACGCGCGAGTGTATCACAAATTAATCTTTTGGCACCATATAAAAAAGATCATTATTACTATTATATTATAAGTGAAACATCAAGTGTTATAAATATAATACTGAGAGTTTACCTATTAGATATGCAAATACATAAAAATTATGTAAATTATATGTAAATTTCCAAGAACTCGAATGTATCTTCTTACCTAACACCTAAAGTTTGATATTTACATTTATA
>NW_018178662.1:0-252 GCF_001263595.1 Phalaenopsis equestris
GATGATTTTAGTCGATGGTGGTCGATGACGATCGGTGGTTGTGCTGAGCTGCAACTTCTCCTTAAGGTCTCAGGCTCGCTCCCTAGACTTCCGCCCTCTCTCATGTGAGGGGTGTGGGTCTATTTATTGTGTTCTGGGCGCAATTAATACAAGAATAGATCAAACGGTTCAGAGAGCTTCCCTCGATCATACAATGTTTAATAGACATTTGAGTGCGTTAATGATGTCGGAATTGAGTGATCTTGGGCTCGT
>NW_018178663.1:0-252 GCF_001263595.1 Phalaenopsis equestris
AGATCTTCTGCCCTGTGGGATATATAGGTAAAGCTAATATTTTGCTATCTCTGCCTTAAAAAGAAGAAATTGAGAAATAGGCCCACCGCTTAGTTTAACAAGAATGGCTGGTAAAATATAATAAAAAAATTCAAGAAAATTACAAGAAATAAATTCAATAGAATACAATTGAAAAACAAGTGGGAACGACTAAAAAAGGACAGTAAAATATGATTATTTTATTATAACAAATATAATAACTTTTTAAACCTT
>NW_018178664.1:0-252 GCF_001263595.1 Phalaenopsis equestris
TTAGGATTGAAGAAATATATAGGTTTATACTTGAATTTAGGAGCTAGGTATAGAATTGAATGGTATAAGCTAATAATCTGTATAGTTTATATATGAAATTTAAAGGTTTAAGTGTTATATATGTAAATGTACACGTACTTGACTAATCTGCATACTTAGATTAGGTGTTATATATGTAAATTTTGAGGAATCTGTAGATGTCTTTCCAATTAGAAGCGTCATATCTGTAAATATGTTGAAATTAAACGAACT
>NW_018178665.1:0-252 GCF_001263595.1 Phalaenopsis equestris
CAATCTTCAAATTAAATAGTTCCAAAGCTTTCCCAGACCAAATAAAGAAGATCCCCACAGAAATCTCCATCCTTAGAGACCTCTAACCTACTTTTAAAACATTAGTACATCACCACTTGATCGAAATCTTGGTTAGACTCAACCTCAGCTTAAATCAACACTTTGAGGAGCTTCTTGAGGTCAAAAAAATGTGAAGAACCATTCCAATCTAGGCAAAACCTTTTGGACCAAGGTATGCACCATTTTCTTCCA
>NW_018178666.1:0-252 GCF_001263595.1 Phalaenopsis equestris
AAAGATCATAATGAACAACATTATTCATTGAAAAGAAAAAAATTATAAAACTAAAGGATGACATTGCAGTAGTGTGGAAGATTTTACTTCAGATCAGCAAACCATGTAGAAGTATGAGTCAACCAAAGAGCCAATTGGAGCATCCAGAGCAGCTAACTAAATCTCGAGCAAAGTCAATCAAGAAATGTAGTTGAGGTTGCAAAAGTCAACATTCTAGCATCAACAAAATAGATGACCTCAAAAAAAAAAAAA
>NW_018178667.1:0-252 GCF_001263595.1 Phalaenopsis equestris
AAAATGAATTAAGGTAATTGGGCTTTTGGATTTTAGGTATGGTGGGCTTTAAAAGTGGGTTTGGAGTTGGGCTTTTTAAATTAGGGATGATAGGGTTGATTTTGGGGTTTTAAAATTGTTTAATGGTGGGTTTGATTTGGTTTGAAATTTATCATGATAAAATTTGGGGAATAGTCTTAGTGAAATTTGATTTGACTCATGGGTGTAGTTTTGGTAAGAATTGGATTTGGAGTTGACTTGGGTTGAATTGAA
>NW_018178668.1:0-252 GCF_001263595.1 Phalaenopsis equestris
CACATGTTGTGCAACAGTATATAATAATGTTGTACATGGGGTCCAAATTCATATAGACTATATCCTAACATTCTCACCTCTCTTACTGTGTATGAGAGTCATGTTTGAGACAGCTACACGTCAATTCTTCACAAATAATAATAATATATAAATTATATTTTTCGTTAAAAAAATTGGTCAGATTCTTTTATTAGGGCTGCAAACGAGTCGAGCTTGAGCTTGGCTCGTGTTCAGCTCGTTCGAAATAGCTCA
>NW_018178669.1:0-252 GCF_001263595.1 Phalaenopsis equestris
TGCTATACTCCTCCAAAGAAGACCGTCTTTTCCCGAGAAGTTGTGCCAAATAAGATTAAAGATTTAAAGGGATCATAAGGATGAGACCATTCAACTCTGCTTCAATGATCTTCCACGAATCCTCTGCAACAAGTTGATGGGGGTTCTTTTAGCCCACACATTCAAGATTAAGGTCAGGGAAGTGGACGAGGAAGAACTAGCACGACTATTGAATGGACGAGGCCAACTATCAGCATCGACGTGAAAGGAAGC
>NW_018178670.1:0-252 GCF_001263595.1 Phalaenopsis equestris
ACTAAATTGCTCTTTTAGTCTAACATAAATTTTCAAACTATTTTGGCGGGCTTGGCATCGACTTAGTGAAGCATGAGGCGGATGGTGCCGTAGATGCCAGTGTAAGAGTTAGTTATTAATAAAATAAAATATTAACTTCATATAGTTTGAAAAAGCGGAAAACATACAAGTATTTTAATAAGCTTTTGCCCTTTCTTCTAACTAAAAGTATGATACCTTGTGCAAATTCCCAACTATATATATATATATATA
>NW_018178671.1:0-252 GCF_001263595.1 Phalaenopsis equestris
AGGATTTGAATACCTTATCAAAGACTCAAATCCTTGAGTATTGTTTTCTGTGTAGGATAAGTAGTGTAAGGTATTTTAATGGAAGGTCAAATTAACGGGTTCTGAATCATACCTTGGTGGGTAAACCTGATTCTTTGGTATAAATGTAAATTGCGATGTATGCGATTATATGCTTAACTTAATAGTTATTCTTAATTTTTAACAAAGTCAAAAACTTGACCCAAAACAAAATCTAGGTAAGTTTTCCACTAT
>NW_018178672.1:0-252 GCF_001263595.1 Phalaenopsis equestris
TCTAGCTTGGACAATTTGAGCTTTTTTATATGTTTTATTAATTTTGGTTAATGTAATAAAGTTCATTAAGATTGTCTCCATTGTGCGGTGTTTACTTCATGTAAAACAATCCAACCCTTATAATTCAAATACATCACTCTTGTGAAAAGTTGAGGGTGGCCACATCCCACATGCCGTAGGTTACAAATAACTATTGAGAATGTCTCCATTATTTTGAGTTATTTTATTGAAGGTCGTCGTCTTGATAAAAAA
>NW_018178673.1:0-252 GCF_001263595.1 Phalaenopsis equestris
AAAAAAAAAAGATAAAATAAATCTATAAATATATGAATTTTGAATTAAAAAATTTATTGCAATTTATGTAATATCATACTGGCCTGTATAAAAATCTCTATCTCATGAGCAATAAAACCAAAACAAAGGACAAATAATATTGAGCTGTTGGATTGGCCACGTAAGATTAAAAGAAGTAAAAATAAATAAAAATACCTCCATGGGGAACTTCTGGCCGATTTCTTTGAACAAATGGCACGATGATGTGACACA
>NW_018178674.1:0-252 GCF_001263595.1 Phalaenopsis equestris
CCCCGCCCGCCCCCTAGCCGCCATCAAAGTTGATAAACATATTTTACATAGATTTTTTTCTTCCTTCAAATTAAACAAAAAAAAAATTGTAAAATACAGCATTTATTTTACACTAAACGAAACAATTCAATGTATTTCAAATACAATACATTACATTTATCCTGTATTCTTTTTTCGTTGTATTCCTTTTCAACAAACCAAATAGTCCCTTGATATTAAATAGTGTGGGTGTAAAGTAAATAATTTTCAGAT
>NW_018178675.1:0-252 GCF_001263595.1 Phalaenopsis equestris
TTCTTCTCTTTCCTATATAAAGAGCTTAGAGTGGGCAACGTTTGGAGCACACAGACTGCAGAAATATATCAAAAACCATAAAGACGGAAATATGTCTCTGCCTGCTAGCCAATCCAAGTCCGCCATGATCGTTCATCGAGTTCTGATATCAGTGCTGCTCTTCTCATTCTACAGTGAGGCCACTCTTTCTCCCTCTCTTGCTCCACTAATCCCTGCTACACCTCCTCCACAAAGTCCTCACCACTCGCATCC
>NW_018178676.1:0-252 GCF_001263595.1 Phalaenopsis equestris
ATATATATAATTTTTTGAAGGCAAGAATTTATATGTGTGCTCCGGTTTAACTTCATTCCTTGATGTATTTATACGTATAACATAATGAATGGATAATAATATGAACCTATACATTATATAAAACATTGGCCATAGATTTAAGAGGATGTTTGAAGAATGAAAATTAAATTAAAAAAAAAATTTAAAATCAGATGAAACTTTCAACCAACCCAGTCTATCTTTCATTGAAATCAGGTCTATTCATTAATATTT
>NW_018178677.1:0-252 GCF_001263595.1 Phalaenopsis equestris
GTTAGCTTTTGATTAATTCCAGATTTCAGATTTCTGTCAGGACAGTCGTCGTAGTCTGTTTCCCCCTTGAGGGCTATATCCAAAGATTAGGTGGTGGTGATTATCTTCCTCTTATTTCCTTTCGTATCCCCCCACATCGCTCGTTGCAGCCTTACCTCCCTGCAATAGCCCACAACAGCACTTGGTTTGTTGTTTTGTGCAGTCCTCAGTCTACCATCCACCTTCCCCTCCCTTCAAGCATTGTTGTCGCCC
>NW_018178678.1:0-252 GCF_001263595.1 Phalaenopsis equestris
GACCTAAGAAGTAAAGATGGAATTTTACTGGGCGATTTCATGATTTTTCAGGTAATCTGGCGTTTTGTGAATTTGGCGCTTCAGGCGCCAATTCTAGTGCATCCAACGCCAACTCTCTGTCAACTGACGCTTCTGCACTAATTTGCGCATCAGACGCCAACACCTTAATTTTTCCAGATTTCACTTTCTGACAAAATCTGCTACGTACCGCTTTACTTCAACCTCTAATTAAGTCAAATAAACTTTTATACT
>NW_018178679.1:0-252 GCF_001263595.1 Phalaenopsis equestris
CTCGATTATTTCACTAGCAGAACAAGTTGTTCGCGATCAATGAGCTCTTTTGACCGTGATTTAAAAAATCATACCGAATTATATGTTTCAGGTTGGCTTTATGAGCTCCCCTGCATCGAACATGATGAAATTAGTTCGAACCTACTAGGAACCGATAAAAACCGGTCGGTTTGACCTCTAAATCTGTTACAACAAATATTAATAATTTATTTCAAAGAAGTTTTAAGAGCCTAAAATAAAATGACAATGTCA
>NW_018178680.1:0-252 GCF_001263595.1 Phalaenopsis equestris
TATATATATATATATATAGTCTTCAGTGGATGCTGCGAGTTCTTTTAAAGCACAAACACCCATGAAACAAGTGTTAAAAACAAAACCCGATTGAGTTGGTGCGAGGACTGCAAATCATAAATTCTTTGAGGTGATATGGCAGCATGACCACATGCATATATAAAAACATACAACTGTATTAAATACTGATGCATATGCATATGAATACATAAAGGAAATAAACTATTAATTTCACACTTGCTCGAAGTCTAT
>NW_018178681.1:0-252 GCF_001263595.1 Phalaenopsis equestris
ATGTAATTAACTATATGGGCTTACCCTTATAGGAATTCTTTAAGAACCCAGCCTAAAATAAACCCTGTCTAATTGTTAATATTAGTAGGGGAACTTGTCAGTCAACATAAAGGTTCCCAAACTAAAATGGATGTCATTAATTCTTTAATTTACATAATCAAGCCTCATTAGCAAGTGATATGTCTATTCCTTGGGGTAGATGCATTGTGACAGTGACTTTTATGTACCTAAAAATACAAGAATTTGACACCA
>NW_018178682.1:0-252 GCF_001263595.1 Phalaenopsis equestris
TTGCACAGATAGCAGTAGAAGGGACCCCTCAGTCCCTTCATTTTTATTATATCATCAGAAGGGAGAAATGAATGTCAATGTCTCCAAAAGAAAAAGGACATGGAGGGTGTTAGTAGCTTCCCCCAAATGACTTTACCCCAAGCAACTGGGTTCCAATGGAAGAACTTTTGGTAAATATATGCAGAAAGTTTCTGTGAGGAACCTTGCTTAGTAATAGTTTTGTCCTTCTGATCAGTAGAGAAAGAAGTGTCC
>NW_018178683.1:0-252 GCF_001263595.1 Phalaenopsis equestris
TCGGGTAGCGCCCCATCACAACACTGATTATGGATGCCCCACGCGACAGTACCTTTACAGGATCAACAATTATAGGGGGCCTTATGCAGATTTTGTATCCGACGAGAAACAATTTGTTTCATATCCCTCGGACCAGTCATCTGCACCAACACTGGATGATGACCCTAAGCATTTGTATGGCTAACAACAACAGCATCACCTGCGACAGGGACCACGACGACCGTCGGATCACTACACATCTGGTAGTGAAGC
>NW_018178684.1:0-252 GCF_001263595.1 Phalaenopsis equestris
AGGTACTAAGCAACTTTGAGTTTTAATCATTTGGGATTAGTCACCTCGTCCGCAATCACTCTTCTCTCAAGGTATTGGACATAAGAATCTATACAACTTCTAGATCGCTTGGTTTCCATAGCCATCACCTTAAGTTCCTCAATTGTCAGTCGATTGAGTTTTTTTTTTGGTGGCCCGTTTTGTAAGAGAATGCATTAGACAGTTGATTGGCCTGTCGGTCATCAACATGGGAGAAAAATATTTAAAATATAT
>NW_018178685.1:0-252 GCF_001263595.1 Phalaenopsis equestris
TGATGTAGGCATCTTTGTCGAAACTCGTAAATCTCCGTATGTTCTTCTGGATTTGCGTTGATTCATATTTTTCTTCGCATTAATTTCTCAACATATTTGAAAAAGTACATCACATATAACATTCATAAATAAATTTTATATTTTGATTCAATTCTCTATAATGAATTTCTCAAATTATAAAAAAATATATATTGAAAATCAAAATTTAAACACTTACCTCCACATAAAATAAAATATTTTGGAATAAATATA
>NW_018178686.1:0-252 GCF_001263595.1 Phalaenopsis equestris
ATCAGCCTCAACATTAGTAGGTGTGCCTTGGTGAGCAGTAGGATCTTGGATTTCAGGAAGAGTAGAAGGTTAACGACCAGTGTTTGCTTTAATATGGGGATTCAATCGATAACAGATAGTTGTGGGGTGCCCAAACATAATGCAATGAGTACAATATGGGAACTGACATTCAAATTCCACCTATTTCCAATAACCTTGATGTTGAGAGCCAATCCAAATTTCATTACAAAAGGGTTGGGTAATGTCCCTTTC
>NW_018178687.1:0-252 GCF_001263595.1 Phalaenopsis equestris
GATTGGTACGTATGTTCAAGAAACATGTTTGGATTGAGGAGAAAGATTCATCTAATGAATTTCCATTTCAATCCTTCTACAACCTATATGTGCACTACCAATCTCTGGGAGATATTGATCTTGTTACTGTTTAAATGCAACAGTATAAAAATGCCTTCAATTATATTTTTCACTTATGTTTCCTTAATTTGTAATAGTACAAGAAACATTATTTGAAAGAAAATAAGAATTTATCTTTTTAATTTATATATA
>NW_018178688.1:0-252 GCF_001263595.1 Phalaenopsis equestris
AGTTGGCAGCATAATCAAAGACGATGCAATCTAGGGCTGAGATTTACTAGTTTTGTTTGAGATCTTAGAGCTTTTGGTCAAAACTGTCGAAGGATTTGCTCAGATATAGACGGAGATCAACAGAAGGGAGATCTTTTGTTGCCTCGGCGTTCTGCAGTAGGTGGCTGATTTGAGGGAGGAGGAGCTCTATAAAATTAATGAGGTGGGAGATTGGTGAGGAAATTTTTGGGAGCCTTGTTGCGTTTCTTGGGG
>NW_018178689.1:0-252 GCF_001263595.1 Phalaenopsis equestris
ATGTATTTACATATCTAACACCTAAAATTTATTTTGTTACATTTTTGTCCTCTTACATGGCTTATTTCACTTTTCAAAGCTACAATAATGATGTTTTTATAGTCTATGAAAAAATTGGGTGGTAGAAATGTAAAGACTCAAAGCTTATGTGTTAGCTATGTAAATGCATAGAAATTGGGAAGTATGTATGTAAATGCTCTTAAGAAATAAGAAAGCAATTGAGTTGTTTCGATCATGTAATGGTTGGATATA
>NW_018178690.1:0-252 GCF_001263595.1 Phalaenopsis equestris
GTAGGAGAATCTCAACATGCCCTTATCTGGTGTGACAAAATCAAACCAATTCCTGCTTAGCCTGGTATAACCATTTTTGATCCTTCGTCTTTTCTGGCTGAAGAAGCTCCATCAAAGTAAATTACCAAATGTCTGGCACTAGACAGTTCTACTAGTAGTATTTGCTCATCTGGTAACTCATTGTTGAGTGGGGACCCAGTTGGGAGTGGGTGCGGTGTGAGAAAATCTGCTAAAATCTGTCCCTTGATAGTG
>NW_018178691.1:0-252 GCF_001263595.1 Phalaenopsis equestris
TGCAAAATCTGAAGAAGAGCCGCTCCTTTTATCGCGAAATAACAAGGAGTGAAGGGATGTTTCGCTTCGTGGCAAAGGAAGGCGGGAGTGGCTGGCGCTGTTCCTGAATCGATGTTAGTCAGGAGTGGGTCGCGACTGTTTCGTGATCGGGAGTGAGAAATGACTGACGGGAGCGGGAAATAGGTCTCCACATTTAACAAATCTCCCACTTGAAGATTGATACACATGCTACAACTTCTTCTTTAAACTGAT
>NW_018178692.1:0-252 GCF_001263595.1 Phalaenopsis equestris
CCTTTGAAGGAAGTAGAAGTTGCTCTTCAAACTTGACATTGTTCCTGGCCAACCAACAAAACCAAGCCACCACGCAAGGTATAGCCATGATCTTCAATTGATGCCACTCTTTCTAACAGAGAATAAATTACTTCCAGGTAAGATTAATGCCTTGCACTTTCAATTGGATAAGCACAACAGACCAAACTTGTTGAACAAAAGTGCATTGGAAGAAAAGATGATCAATGGTCTCCTCATGTCCTTTGCATAAAA
>NW_018178693.1:0-252 GCF_001263595.1 Phalaenopsis equestris
ATATATATATATATAATATAGCTAAACCTTTTTATGCCGGGGGCTTGGGGTTCAAGAGATTCAAACAACTGCAACATATCAACATGTGCAAATTGTGCCTGAATTTTAGGCAGAATGACAATATATGGACAAATTTTATGCATTCCAAATATTGCAAAACAAAAAATCCTATTTTCGTGGGAGTCAAACTTGGACTCCACAATCTGGAAGCATATGATGAAGGTGAGGGAGGAAGCTGAGAAACTGTACACA
>NW_018178694.1:0-252 GCF_001263595.1 Phalaenopsis equestris
TGATGATTGATTCATCACTGGATGAAGTGATTTCCTTTTTAACTGATGGAAGAGGAGAATGAAGGATTAGAAATAATAAGGTAGTTAACTTCTCCACTTTAATGTTGACTATTAAGTGGAAGGTATGACACCACTTCATTTCTACTAGGTTACAACCAAAAAGTCATCTAGTCGATGTAATAAAGGATAGGGCTATATTGAACTATAGAATTCAGAGTATGAAAGCAACAGATGTTGGTGCTCTTATAGTTC
>NW_018178695.1:0-252 GCF_001263595.1 Phalaenopsis equestris
ATTTTTTAATATTTTAAAAAATATTCTAAAATTAATATTTTAAATAAAAAATATTTCAATGCTGATTGCATAAATCTCCCTTACAATACCCAAAATGTTATCAAAATGCCATCTGCATCAACGACGAGCAACACAACATCTAAATGAAATATAATAATTTCATTTCTGCTGAAAAGTATACATAATAATGAAAACAATAATAAGATTAATTTACATACATACAACATAATTCTTACGTATTTACATACCTAG
>NW_018178696.1:0-252 GCF_001263595.1 Phalaenopsis equestris
AATTTATCCACTTTAACTAACACATCTTATATAACCCCTTTAGATTAAGTGATCGATCGATCAGCTAACTAAATGGTCATAGTAGTATGAGAACTCCTAATCCAAACTTTCTGAAAATAGATAATGGCATAAGTTTAATACTTGCTCCAAGTTCACATAAAGATTTTCCATAAAACCTCTCTCCAATTTCCTAAGGGATTGTAAAGCTCCCAAAATGTTTAAGTTTTTTAGGAAGCTTCTTCTGAATTATAG
>NW_018178697.1:0-252 GCF_001263595.1 Phalaenopsis equestris
AGGGAAGGGATTGAGGATGTTGGGGATTGATTGCCTTGGTTAGTGGGAAGGTTTTCTCTATTGAGAGTGAGGAATTTGGAAGGCTGCCTAGGGACCTTGTTGGTGTCTCATACCTCTTGTGTTAGGACTATTTATAGCCATAGAAGCTCATGGGGTGAGCTTGGCTGGCATGGGAAGCTTAGGAAATTCCTCGAAGCATTTTCAAAAGAATTTCAGGGGTTTTAGGTAGTGGGGAGGAGCTTTTCCAATTTT
>NW_018178698.1:0-252 GCF_001263595.1 Phalaenopsis equestris
ACCTCATAAGAGTATGGATTACAAGTCGTTTCATCTTCTCCATTAAAATAATAATTAAATGACTGTGTAGAGCTCACAGTCCAAATGCTAGAATAAAGGGACAAAATTTCATGCTACCTGCTGACCCTCTGAAGACATCTTTAATTGATGCAAAAGGCTTATCTTGGCTTCCTCCTTATATAAAATCATAAATTCGTAAGTTAATGAAAAAAAGCTTAATGTTGACTTCAATACTTTATATAATTGCATAAT
>NW_018178699.1:0-252 GCF_001263595.1 Phalaenopsis equestris
AGATCCACCAGCACCCGAGCCCCAATCTCAACAAGCGACCCAAGCCACCGAAAGAGTGGAAGAGTCCCAGTAACAAGATAGTGCTAAGTTAGGGCCAGAGGGAGGATTGTAACCAAGAGTGATAGAATTCTACCACCAGATAGAGAATATGTTTGTCCGACATTTTGAGGAAGGTGAGTCCCCAAAGAAGTTTAAGGTTCCCTCCTTGGAACCGTACAGAAGTGTTGACCTCACTTTTGGTTGATGTTTAGT
>NW_018178700.1:0-252 GCF_001263595.1 Phalaenopsis equestris
CACAAATATTAATCTTCCATGATAATGGTTAATCTGAATTATAGAAACTAGTTATAAAAGCCTCTAAAATAGTTGAACTAATTCATTCTTAGGCATTTCTTAGCAACCCAAAATCTAGTTCTCAATTAAAGTAAATAACGATTTAGGGTGGTATTACATGTTCATTGCATTGTAAGTGAAAGCTATAAGTTATTACATTTTCAAAAGGTTTATAATGTCGACTTAAACTCTACTGAAAAAGAAAACAAAATA
>NW_018178701.1:0-252 GCF_001263595.1 Phalaenopsis equestris
TTTCTTTAACTATATATATATATATATATATATCCTTATCAATTTTCAATAGGAGTTTATACCATTGAAATACAAATGGGAGAAAAATAATGACTTTGCCTCCTAGAGAAAAAAAAAAAAGAGGAAAAAATTCCAATGTATTTACATATCGAACACCTAAACATCAATCTACATATACACCGCCTTACCTATGCATGCAAAGCTGTATTTCACTTTCTAAAGTTAAAATGGCGAAATTTTTTATGGCGGTAT
>NW_018178702.1:0-252 GCF_001263595.1 Phalaenopsis equestris
TGTGCTAACTCTGTTTTATAGGATGACATTTTGAATATAGAATAAAAAACTTCAATGAAAAAAAAATGAAACAAAACAATAATAACAACGACAACATGACATAAAAAAATAAAACAAAACAAAAAAAGGACATGATAGGACACAAAGAAAAAAAAAAAAACAAAACAAAACAATAATAACAAAAACAACATGACATAAAACAAACTAAAACAAAACAACAAAACAACATGATATGACACAAACAAACAAAAC
>NW_018178703.1:0-252 GCF_001263595.1 Phalaenopsis equestris
GCCGATCATCGGTAGGAGTAGAACCAACAAGCTTGCTCTTTGAAGTCATCACCATTGACCTCATTTGATTAGTTGCAACATTACTTGACTTCGCTTCATCAATTTTTTCTAACTTTGTTTTCTTTTCAGCGGTGAATTGATTCTTACTTTCGAATTTCAATACAGGCTTTTGCTCACAGAATTCTTCTTTGTTGATCATGGTCAAGGCTGAACTTTTGTAATCTAGCTCTATTTGGTCAAAGTTGAGATCAA
>NW_018178704.1:0-252 GCF_001263595.1 Phalaenopsis equestris
ATCCACCTCAGCTTGAACTTGTAGGACCCTTGCATGAACATTGGAAAAAGCTTGGGAGTTCCACCTTCTCAAAGCAGAAGCGATCTTTCTATGAAGTTTCCAAAGGATACCAACACCCTCAAAGTTCTAAGCCTGTTGAACAGTGCTCAAAAAGTGGTGTGAGTAGTCTAACCATTAAAGAATTTGAAGTGATAGTGTGGATTTTTATCATTGAAACCCAAAGTGAGCAAAATAGGGTTATGATCAGAAGAA
>NW_018178705.1:0-252 GCF_001263595.1 Phalaenopsis equestris
ACATTAGGCTTAAACAACCTTTAAACCATGATTAAGTATAACCCAATGACACTTAATTAACCTTAAGCCTTACCTACATTAGGCTAAAACAACCTTTAAACTATAGTTAAGTCTAACCCTAATAACACTTAATTAATCCTTAAGCCTTATTTATAATAGGCTTAAACAAACTTTCAACTATAGTTAAGTCTAACCCTAATTAGGCTTAATTATTCCATAAGCCTTAATTACATTAGGCTTAAGTAGCCTCTA
>NW_018178706.1:0-252 GCF_001263595.1 Phalaenopsis equestris
CTTATTGCAGGAAAGTCATGCTCTTTCCTAGCATTCTTATTTGGCTACCCATTCTACATAGGGTCCGAACTGAGCATCTTTCTACAGATATGCTTGTTCTGCTCACTTTAGGAGGACACCCTATGTGGGTCAACGTAAGTGTCTATTGAGGTATCTTTCCGTCAACGTACCTATGTCGTTGTCGGACCCCCAGATTATTTTCCGTTTATTTTTCTTTCTTTTATTTTAAAAGGAGTCGCCACCTTGTCGATC
>NW_018178707.1:0-252 GCF_001263595.1 Phalaenopsis equestris
AGCCCACCTTTTTCTTCTATAACAAAGAGTTATCCCATGTAAAATTTATCTTGTCCTCCTTTTGTTCTATAATAACAAGTGAGCAAGAGCCATCAAGGGAAATTTTAACACATTCATCTACCCTACACCAACCAATTGAGTGATTTTACTAGCGACGTTGCCTCACTTCAGCAAAGCTCTTATACATCAACAAACTTCGACCTACGTGCATATGCACGACTTCAACTTTGGCTTCAATGGGCTTGGAGGGAA
>NW_018178708.1:0-252 GCF_001263595.1 Phalaenopsis equestris
GACCAAATTTGGTATTTGTGTCCTTTTCATCAAACCGGTCAGTTTCTTTCTAAGTTTGCCCAAATAAAAATTTTGGATTACTTCTAATCAAAATCTAAATATTTCCAACCTAAAAATTAGCCTAATGATGAAAATTCATGGGGTTGTGTATCAAATCAAAATCGCACATTTTAGACGAATTTCATCATAATTTGATAGCGAGCTGCATACAAATAATGAAATACCAATTTAATTCCAAAAATAAATTCAAAA
>NW_018178709.1:0-252 GCF_001263595.1 Phalaenopsis equestris
CATGCATAAACTGATAAACTTAACATTTTTATAACTCACATGTAGAGTAAAAACAAATGAAGCAGCACAAACAAAATGAACCAAAACTCACTTAAAAGGGTTCTTTGCTTGGTCTAGGCTAATAAGAAAACAAGAATAGAAGAGGATGATGAGGAAAGCCGGCCAAGCAAACTAGACACTCAGAGACAAAGATCAATTGAGTACGAGTGGTTGAGTGCAAATGGTCGACTATGAGTGGTTGGGTATGGATGG
>NW_018178710.1:0-252 GCF_001263595.1 Phalaenopsis equestris
ATTTGCATTTACTTTCTGCTTAGAATCAAATCCTACATAAATTTAGTTTTTGTTTTTCTAAAAATTACGAAATTCATCTCCTATAAATTGTAATTACATTTTATAATAGAAACTTTTCTAAGTCATTATAAAATCATACGACTTCCCTATGTGATCAATACATGGATTTTTAAAGAAAAGTTTATATTACCGGTAACGATATGTATACTTGCATAACATCCCAATGTGAAAGCTCATCTTTTATTTTCTAAA
>NW_018178711.1:0-252 GCF_001263595.1 Phalaenopsis equestris
TTTATGTTTTTAATTTACTTTTTCTAGCAAATCATTTGATATATTATGTCTTGTTTAATTCTTGAAAGCCTATGCTTTTTAAAGTAGTACATGCAGTGTATTAGAGCCAAATTTCATATTCAAAATCATCTACAGGTTAGACTTATTTTTATACATTTACTATTTTCCCTCAGCAACAAAATTATTGTACTACATATTTTACTTATTATTTAAGGACTTAAGTTTGAGGGAAAGAAAAATTTCTTTAAAAGA
>NW_018178712.1:0-252 GCF_001263595.1 Phalaenopsis equestris
TGAAGCACCACTTTACAGAGAGCTGGAGCTTGAAGTGGCAGAATTGGTGCCTAAAGTTCCAGAATTGGTACTTGAAGTGCCATTTTATAGAGAGTTGGAATCTGAAGCACTAGATGTGGCACCTGAAATGCCAAAACCCATAATAGTGCGGTCTTAAGCAACTTGATGCCTGAAGCACCAGAACCAACGCTTGAGGAGCCAAAGAACTCTTCTTTTGAATTAAGACAGTTCGAGATGAATTTTGCACAAATT
>NW_018178713.1:0-252 GCF_001263595.1 Phalaenopsis equestris
TTAAAGTGAAACTGCGGAGACTATTTGAGTGAAACCACGGAGGTTATTTATGAGGGTTATTAAGGGTTATTGGGGGCAATAACTATAATAACCCCGCAATAATCCCTCAATAACCCCACAATAACCTGGACATTTCTACCCAAAAGACCACTGAATAATCTGTTGCGAAAAATGACGGCAATAAAACAAAACATCAGATCGAGAAAAATCGCAAAACAGAAAACACAATGGAACACACAGATTTACGTGGTT
>NW_018178714.1:0-252 GCF_001263595.1 Phalaenopsis equestris
GTGTGTGTGTGTGTACTGCATAAGTGTGTATTAAGATTCCAACATAATCTGCAAAAATAGAAGCTCACTTCATGGAAAATGAAACCACGTAACATTATAAGCAACAACACTATTCAATAGAAATCATTCCTAATATATCAAAAGAAAAATCGTACAAATTAAGTGAAATAAATTAAAAAAAGCAAGAATATATACCACAAGTAAATGGACATACATAAACATCAAGAAGATGGAAAGAAAGTTCATTGCACA
>NW_018178715.1:0-252 GCF_001263595.1 Phalaenopsis equestris
AGCCTATATGTATGATCAATTACGTATGAAATACAAGTTTACTTCACAATCAATGAAATCAATGTAAGATTTAGGGATTTTGAGCTAAGCCTTTGCCTAAAAGGTGAGGCCTCAATTAGGTTGTTTAGAGACGATATCCTCGAGCCCATGAAGCTCCTCAAAGTGTTGCCTTGAGCAAAGAAGCAGTCTAAGTATGATTTCAGTTGAAGGGTGACTTAGGCTTGGTCTAGGACTATGTTAGGGTGCTCGGGA
>NW_018178716.1:0-252 GCF_001263595.1 Phalaenopsis equestris
TTTTTTTTTTTTTTTTTTTTTGGGAAAAAAAGTCAGACAACAGTTTTCTAGTAGTCACCGCATATAGCTAGCCATGACGGGAAAACACAAATTTCAGCTGCAACTTTTCAAAAAAGCAAGCACCGCACTGCGGCCCCAAACGCACCCTCAAACTCTTTGTTAACAATAGAAACATGGGTTCCTGGATTCCCTAAAGCTTCTATTTAGGTCACTATTATCCATTCACAATCAAATGATTATTTCTAGATTTAT
>NW_018178717.1:0-252 GCF_001263595.1 Phalaenopsis equestris
CGGCGGCCGACAGCTTCCAACGGGCAAATCCTCACCCAAAATAGTGCCGACAGTCTCTCCTTTCTCTCGTTCTCCACTTTGAGCCTTCTTCTTTGTTCTTATTCTTCTTCTACTACTTTTCTTCATTCTTCTTCTTCTATTTTGTTTTCTTCTTTTCTTCATTCTTTTATTCTTCATTCTTCCACTTCGCTACTTCTTCTTCATCTTACATTTTATTTTCTATACTACCACTTCAACCACTCTTCCTCTCCT
>NW_018178718.1:0-252 GCF_001263595.1 Phalaenopsis equestris
CACAATAGAAAAAACAAATATTATTACTAAAAGCAAATGGGCGGCTACAACCAACACACTTGAAAAGAAAAATATAACACGCGACACCCAAAAACATGAAATTTTAGTGAAGCTGTTTTTGTGATTTTTGTTCGATATGTTGATTTTTGCAGGTTTGACTATGTTTGATTGGGATCATATATGTCAATACCAAAAAATAATGTTTTCTATACCTCATAGCACAACAAGGTACACCTTTTGCGCTATTGGAGT
>NW_018178719.1:0-252 GCF_001263595.1 Phalaenopsis equestris
TTTATGGAATCAGGAGAATTATGGTCCTACAATGGGCATGTTGCTTGCATCTTATATTTAAAGGAACAAAACACACGTCAACCTCTCATGGATCCAATTAGATGTAAATACCTAGTAGAGCAATTGGCGAGTATTTTGAGGATTCAACACTTCCCCAATGAACTATGGACGGTGAGACTGAAAGACTCCATAGCATGTCGGATTCACACTGAACGGTGACTACATCAGTTGATGGATATGTATACATTTATC
>NW_018178720.1:0-252 GCF_001263595.1 Phalaenopsis equestris
TTATTATATAAATAATTATATTATTTTTTTATTTCAAACTGAATCGAGCTGAACATAAACAAAAAAAGAGTTGTTAGTGTTCAACTCATTTATAGTTTAAGCTTAAAAAAATTATTCGTGCTCGGCTCGTTTATTTAACGAACAAGCAGAACACGAGTTGTTCGCGTACAATGAGCTTTTTTAACAACCATACTGTTTAGCAACAGAAGTTCGAACCATTGTGCCGCCAAAGCGATCCACCACTTTAGCATA
>NW_018178721.1:0-252 GCF_001263595.1 Phalaenopsis equestris
TATTATTATTATTATTATTATAAATTAAAAAATGATATTAACTATTAAAGTCACGCATGACATGCAGCTGGGATGTTCACGCATGCCATTAAATGCACACATGCCATTAAATGAATGCCTGTAGCTTTATCTCTCCGGCCTATTTAATTCTTTCACATGCACCTCTTCAAAAGGGGTAATAAAAAAATAAATAAAAAATGAAGATTTCACATCCCGCAGATAAAAAAAAGGAGAGAGAAAAGCAATAAAAAA
>NW_018178722.1:0-252 GCF_001263595.1 Phalaenopsis equestris
AGCTTTATCGAGCTCTGTTCCACCAAAACAATGGTGAACCGTCGGTTCTATTCCCCTACCGTTCATCTTTCCCCTGCCCGATATTGCAAATCTCCATCCTTTTGTTCATTGCACTCTCACATTTTCACTTTGCCCAATGCAATCAGTTTTCATCTTTCTATGCAGGATTACCTCAAAAGCGTCGTTCCTTCACAGCTCATTGCAGAGCGCGGCTCCAATCTGGTCGTCATCAATCCAGGTAACAAGCCCTAA
>NW_018178723.1:0-252 GCF_001263595.1 Phalaenopsis equestris
ACCGATGCATCTGAAGCTGACGAGGAAGACATAAGATGCCAACAAGCTTGGCAAAGAACCCCGCCCTTCAACACGATGACTGGCCTTCTTTGAATCGGTCGTCATATAATTCAAACCCAGATCAAGTATCGATGAAGTTAAGGCAAGGCGATAAGCCGACGAATCCCTCGCCGACCGACATCAATCCACCAATATTATTACATTCTTATATTTTTGCAATTACTAAAAGACCCATATGAAAGCTAATGATAA
>NW_018178724.1:0-252 GCF_001263595.1 Phalaenopsis equestris
TATATATATATATATATATCTTATCATCTTTATTATCTAATATATTTTAAAGATCATTAAAAATATAATTCATAACATCACAAATTGTTAATTTAGAATCCATACGGGTCACCACGTATTTTTCCTAATTCGTTAAGTTTTTACATCTAAACTAATTTTATATTAAAATTTCTTCCTTTTTAATTTTTTCGTGCACATTATCATTCCATCATCAACTATCTTTATTTATAAGAATTTTTTATTTTGATTCTC
>NW_018178725.1:0-252 GCF_001263595.1 Phalaenopsis equestris
GTATAATTGCTTACTTCTTTTTGCTCTAGTTTACATTATTTGTGTGTTAGAGTAGTGTTTACTTTATGCTAATATCGATATACATGTTGATTTGAATTACCACTGCTCAACACCTATTTTTACTACTTGTACTTGTATTATTCCTGTGTTTAAAATTTTTAAAATTTTCTCTCCCTTTCTTCATATTTATTATGAGGTTTAATGTTTTAAACTATTTAAATATCAAGTTTTGGGGGGGGGGGGGGGGGGGGG
>NW_018178726.1:0-252 GCF_001263595.1 Phalaenopsis equestris
TTAAATGAAGAAAGAAATAAAAAAGGCAATGATAAAAAAGCTAAATATATATTGTATCCTCTCATTTAAGTCTCTTCTCTGGGATAAGCACTCCATAAAACTATCTCTCTCATCAAATGTGTAGAAGCACCTGATTCTAACGAACCTTCAATTGAAGATGTGTCACCAGAATTAAAAGAAAAAAATTAAATTGACAGTAGATGAGCTAAGAGAACTCAATTTGGGGACTGAAGAAAACCCAAGACCAACATT
>NW_018178727.1:0-252 GCF_001263595.1 Phalaenopsis equestris
TATATATATTAGAAAATTATGAGCCAAATAATTTGCACATAAATTATTAAATCTAATTACATACAAGTTTACTTTTGTTTGATATATAAATATATATTTATTATGAACCATATTTGTTGTACATAGGGATGTGAATATAGCACAATGACTGTCTATCGCTCGAAAATTAGTTCGAATTTTAGCTTGGATTGAAATCGGATTGAAATAAATGAGTTGAGTTATGAGCAAAAACTTTGGATATTTTTTTTTTTT
>NW_018178728.1:0-252 GCF_001263595.1 Phalaenopsis equestris
TAAGTCGCATAGCATTCCTTCTCAAAACTGATAGAAATTGACATTAAACATCTCTTTTTTATAGTATAAGACCAACTTAAATTGAATATGGCGTATACTTTCTTTTAAGTATTAGATGTAAGACCTTCCTGACACATAGATATGGCTTTCCTATAGTTCTTACTATATGATAGGATGTAATTCACATAGCATTCCTTCTCAAAACTGATAGATATTGACATTTGAAATCTCTGGATAGTTGTGTAAGTCCTA
>NW_018178729.1:0-252 GCF_001263595.1 Phalaenopsis equestris
TTTTTTTTTTTTTTCAAAAGTGGATTACCTTGAATTGTGTATAGGAAATCATCAAGGACTTCCAAAAATATATAAAATATTATATTCTTGGATCAAAGGTTTGTATGATGTTAGTTTCACATCTCCTTGGATTTGATCAATGGAAATCAATTTCTCTAACACTTGATGGTTGTAGTAGGCGTCAATTGGTTTTCCTCCTTGTTTGATTGTAGTAGGCTTCAATTGGCTCTCCTCCTTGTTTGGATTGCAATA
>NW_018178730.1:0-252 GCF_001263595.1 Phalaenopsis equestris
ATAATATTATATTAAAGGATTTAAAGTGTGGAAGAAATAAATTTGAAAATGGAATATATTGGTCTGGCAATATAGCGCCAGATCTGGCGCTATAGCGCCACAGTTTGAGTAACTCCTTAATACCGCCCAAAATTCAGTTTCCTTTCTTCTTCCTCTTTATAAAACTGCATATTACGGGAATTAAACTATCCCTATGATAATCATAAGTATTTTAAATAGATTTGAGAGTGGAAATTTCATTAGAGAGATCAT
>NW_018178731.1:0-252 GCF_001263595.1 Phalaenopsis equestris
AAAAAAACATAAAATATAACCAATAAGGGTATTTGTGAGCAAGCACCTTGCTCCTTACCAGACACCGTGGAATAAACCAACATCTAACCAAGAGCGAGTTGGTCCTCCAATTCTCTAAAAATAATTGAGTGAGAATAACTTTAGCCCTTAACTATTGTAATTTTCTATCAAGACAACAAATGACTTTACTAGCTACATTCAAACATCTTTTAAGGGCACATAACATCTCTCTAACATCTCTTTTATATAGCC
>NW_018178732.1:0-252 GCF_001263595.1 Phalaenopsis equestris
AAAAAAAACAAAAGTGATCCCAAATGGCAGTATTTTAAGTTTTTTAAAAAGCAAAATGACTTATTTTTACAAATAAAAATATAAAAATATAAAAATTATACTATCAAAAAAAATTTTACAAAATCAAAAGTAAAAAACAAAAATAAAATAGAACCTAAAATTCAATAATTTTTGAAAACATACTAAAGCATTTTTCAGTAAATGCATTGAAAAAATCAATAAACAAAACTCTTTAATTTCAGAAACATACAA
>NW_018178733.1:0-252 GCF_001263595.1 Phalaenopsis equestris
ATATTATCCTCAGCCTGTCTCTTCGTGAACAACTATAATAGAGATTTGGCATCGCCAATTTCATTTCTAAATCATTTCTCTTTGAATGAAACTAAAGGCACCTTGCTTCGTACATTCAAAATTCTCTACTCCCCCAACTTCTGTAGCAATAAAGTTAAATGTATATGTAGCTATTATACCTGATTGTGACATCGATTTGAGCACATCTCTATTGATTTCACTTATCTTTCTACTGGAACGCAAAAGATGTTT
>NW_018178734.1:0-252 GCF_001263595.1 Phalaenopsis equestris
AAAAAGAATAAAATTTGGAGCCAAAACAACAAGTTTTGGGATTCTAGTGCATGATGCGCCAGATTGGTACATGATGTGCCAAAATCCAGAGAACTTGCGCATGATGCACTAGATCGGTGCATGATGCGCTAGGGAGAACTTTTCAAAATTAAGGTGGTTTGAAATGAATTTTGCACGAGTTTTCAAAGGGACACTTTTTTCTACACACCTCTTGGAGTATTCAATGCATCTAGACACTTTAGAATGTTCTTT
>NW_018178735.1:0-253 GCF_001263595.1 Phalaenopsis equestris
TCATTGAATTCTCGCTAAAGCTGATAGTTTAATTTATCTCCCACTCCAAACACTTGCTTGGCCCATCGTGAGCCGCATGAGTTATTTTTTTCAGTGGGGCCGCCCTCTTGGTAGTGTAATTGAGCCGAGCCGACTTGTGAGCTTACCTCGACGAGCTAATAATTCAAGCTCAAGCTAGCCCCGAGGCGACTCATTAACTTGTGAGTCAGCTTGTTTAGAAAATGTGAATAAAATATACTTAAAATATATCAAA
>NW_018178736.1:0-253 GCF_001263595.1 Phalaenopsis equestris
AAAAAAAAATGGTTTCACAGACCAAACGGGTATCATAAATTATATAATTTATTTAATCGAGCCTCATTATCAAACAATGTGCTTATCCTTCGGGATAGATGCATCGCTTGTGGTGTTACGCTCGACCTTTTAAATTATTAAGTATATGAGATCAGTTCGATCTCGTATTTTCCCAAATTAAATATTACTTTTCAAAATTAAAATACTATTTATCTAAAATCATATATATATATACACACACACACACACACAC
>NW_018178737.1:0-253 GCF_001263595.1 Phalaenopsis equestris
CTAAAACTTCAATTCAACTTTTTTTTTTTTTTAATTTTTTATACATTTGTACCATCTAAAGCTTGCGAAAATATTACATTAGTAGTACTTCTTAATCCTGACATAATTTGTGTCTGGAGTCCAATAATGAGGTGTCACATGTCAAGTGGGATCACTGTAATGCATTGAGATTAGCCAGTGTTAAAATTTGTGAGACTTACTTGGCACGTGACACCTTATCATTACACTCAGGATGCATATAGAGTCCTGATGT
>NW_018178738.1:0-253 GCF_001263595.1 Phalaenopsis equestris
AGAAGAATGGAGGCCTACTCGAGCTCAGAAACTTAATGAATGATACATTGGTTACTTCGGATAATGACAAAAAACTCAATTTGTTAGCTGACTCCCTTCTTAGAACTAGAGGCAGAGACAAGACTAAAACTACTTGATTCTGCGATTTGACAGTTTTGGTCTTTGGGTTTACATGTATCTTTTCTTTTTTGGGACATCTTGTGTGTGTGGTACCATGTGGTAGGGTGCCTTTTTTGAGCCCTCTCATACAACC
>NW_018178739.1:0-253 GCF_001263595.1 Phalaenopsis equestris
ACTATCTTTAAACTGTCAATGAATCGGTGTTATCCAACCATCACCAACACTATTATTTGGGTGATACTCTTGAATTTACCAACATAACTGAACTACTATCACCAAGTAAACACTATTTGACCATCATTTCTTAAATACATTCAATCATTGACGATCATTAATTATAGGTCAATATCAAAATCAATGCCTATTAACATCATCTCATCAACATCCATAAGGTTGATACATGACATTGATACTCAGCTTTAGTTAA
>NW_018178740.1:0-253 GCF_001263595.1 Phalaenopsis equestris
ACTGTAGTTTGGTCCAGCATAGAAAGGAGTGTTTCCTCAGACCAAGAATCACCACTCCAACAATCTGAAACTAGTAAGTTAGGATCAAAATCAATAGGTCTGGTAGGCAGTAATTCCTGTGGACACCACCGGTCCAACCAGAAATGAACTTTCCCATTCCTAAGATCTCAAATATATATGATGGCGGCTGAGGAGGGAGATGCTCTGCTAGGGTTTCGGAAAGGATGAGGTTTGGTGGTTGCTGACTGAAGGA
>NW_018178741.1:0-253 GCF_001263595.1 Phalaenopsis equestris
GTCCTATAAATATGGTAGTTATGACTTTAGAAAAACCTTAGTAGTTTAGGCCAAAAATATGACATAAGAATATTTTGTAATTAAGTCTAGAAATTCTAATTTTTTATTCATTTTAAAAATTACTTTAGTTTGAAAAACATAGAGATCTCAAAAAAATAATAGATTGAATTTAAGAAAACTCTACTAGTAAAGGTAAACTAATACATTTAAGAAAATAAATGCTCAGAACTGTAATAAAGCCTCTTTCTTTAAG
>NW_018178742.1:0-253 GCF_001263595.1 Phalaenopsis equestris
TGGAAAAAAATATTACGTATAAATGTTGCACGTCTAGAGGTCCAATCAGAAGAGATTATGTCGGTGCAAATTTAAGTATGTGGTGATATGATCTCTAGTGATAAAAAGTGTAGAAATCCCGATATAATTTTTTTTTTCGTGCGCAATAAAACCAATCATTATACTCTACTTGGCTCGTATTATTTCAAATGTTCAGGGAAGTATTATACTCGAACTATAAAAAAAATTATTATAGATATTTAATTAAGAGTAA
>NW_018178743.1:0-253 GCF_001263595.1 Phalaenopsis equestris
CTCTCTTCATAAGTGAAACACTAAATCCCACTATACCACATAATTTCTCCCTTTCCTTTCATCAACCCTAGGCTAAAATCCCACCAAAACACTTTTATCTTTTTTTCTTATTTACTCTAGACCAAAATCTCCACCAAAACACTTCTCTCTTCTCTCCATTTACTCTAGGATGAAATCCCTATAAAAAAACGTCACTCTTCCTTCCATTTACCCAATTTTCAAATCCTCATCAAAACACTTCCCTCTTCATTCA
>NW_018178744.1:0-253 GCF_001263595.1 Phalaenopsis equestris
TTCTCTTGGATATACTTTGGTTGGAGATACATGTATATTGTATTGGGTATACCTTCATTTCTTAAGTTTTAGTTTTTGTTTTTTGAGTTGGATGTTAGTTATTATCATTTGTATTAGGGCTTGGGAACACCCTAGCGAGTGTTTCATGTATGGTTTGGTTATTTTAGAGTGGGATACCCTCCCTACGCAACTTTTTGTACCCTCTTTTGAGATTAATGCGTAAGGAGTCGTATAATGCTCTTTCTTTTTTTTT
>NW_018178745.1:0-253 GCF_001263595.1 Phalaenopsis equestris
ACTTGCCCTAAGTCTTCCAGCCATAAACTCTCTCTCTCTCTTTTTGAGAGTGCTAGACTGAGCAAGACTGCCCTAGCATAATCGAAAGGGATAGAGTCTTTTTGGGGTTGTATCTTTCTTAGACTCTATGGGATTCTGAAGGCTTAGAGGAAGTCCGAATTTCACTAAAGAATAAAGAAAGAGGACAAGGTTCTCGTTATCTTAATATAAAAAACTGAGGATCAACGATCAATCCACTCCGCGGTTTTTTTTT
>NW_018178746.1:0-253 GCF_001263595.1 Phalaenopsis equestris
GATCGGACACCGCATGCAGAGATGAATGCGGTGTCCGCGCACAATAATTCCTCCAAGATGAGTGGCCAAAGGTGTGGAATTCAAAACACATCAACAATAACCTCCGCATTTGAAGCCAAAAATAGCAAAGAAAATAAAAGAAGACAACTTCTTGAGTGATGATCTTCATAGTATCCTTACAAGATCATTAAACATGAGTGTAAAATGAAGGATTGTGTATCAAATTAAGATGAGTGATAGTATCATCGACAAA
>NW_018178747.1:0-253 GCF_001263595.1 Phalaenopsis equestris
AGAGAGTTCTCCATTTAGGTTTTCCTCCTTCCATTGGATTGAAACTTGAAGGTGTGATTTTTTTTCCTTTGAGTTCTTGTGAGATCTTGAGAGACTTGTTGTATGAGAGTGAGATGTGTTGCTCTTTGTGGAGAAAACAAGCCTTTTATTGTAGGTTTTACTTTTGTTTTCCTCTTAGAATAAAGATATGCATGTATTTTTTGTCTGTGGTTTTCTTGAACACGCTTGGCTAAATACCTTTTCGTGTCTCTAT
>NW_018178748.1:0-253 GCF_001263595.1 Phalaenopsis equestris
AGAAGATGCTCCTCTCAATCTCGTATATGGTTTCAATATGCTCCTTTTTCAGCCCGAAAAGCAGGCAGCCTGGTATCCGTTTATTGTCATCCGAGATATCTCACAAGTCTCCAAATCTCCGCAAATCTGCACAATTCCGCAGCACCTCCGCACTCACAAACTTTCGTGAATTTCACAAAATCTCTGCAAAAACTCCGCAATTACCGCAATTTCATAAATTTCCGCATTCCACAAATTCATAAACTCAGCATTT
>NW_018178749.1:0-253 GCF_001263595.1 Phalaenopsis equestris
TTGTTGGATTTGTCTTGTCGAGACACTCAATTCAATTATGTGTTCACCCAATTCAAAATATGTTTGACCTTTCAAGCACGCCTGGAAAGCTTTCAAAAACAGTTTAATATTTTGATCCAAGCTTGATTTGACTCATATTGGACCAATTTTGGTATTATTGGATTTGTCACGTTGAATCTGTCAATTTGAGTGTAAGTTTGTTGAAATCAGAGCTCTATATGACTCTTAATTGAAGTTTGAATGTTTCTTACTC
>NW_018178750.1:0-253 GCF_001263595.1 Phalaenopsis equestris
AGCTTTTTTCAATTAGGTTTTGATCAATCCATTCTAATAGTATAGCTGCTATCCTCTCATTAAAATAAATTACATTCATGCCAACAAATTCTTGTGTATTTTAACACCGAACACCTAAAAGTTTATATTTATTTATACAACACTCAAATCTCTATATTACATTGAGGGCCCGTTTGGGGCAGCTTATTTCATGCGGTGGTGTTTTGAAAATGCTCTTGGCCTGTTTAAGTAAATTGTGCTTTCACAGGTTATG
>NW_018178751.1:0-253 GCF_001263595.1 Phalaenopsis equestris
CTGTTTAGATGCATGCTTAAGTGCAGATTAGAATGGAGGGAATTTTTCTGTTTGTATAACTGAAGTTATTATTATGGGTAGGAAGAAATTATACAAGCTTTATTTCAGCAAGCCGTTGTATGTTTTTATTTGGTTCGTGGATATTTTTATTTATTTGAAATAGGGGTATATGTTCGTTATAAAACCATCTCTTCATGTGTGAGCCATGTTAGGCTCATAGTTGACTTAAATTATTTAAAAGAGGTTAGATTTT
>NW_018178752.1:0-253 GCF_001263595.1 Phalaenopsis equestris
TGTCTCGGGTTTTCCCTTCTAAGGTTGTATGAAAGAGTCGAGTGGTCCTCGAGCCATATGCGATCCCTAGGTGGTGATTATTTTTCCTCTACGCTTTGCTATACTCGTCACTCATCTTTGTTGCAGCCACCCCAAATAGTAGTTCCTGATTGTTCTTCTGCAACCGCAATCGCCTTCCCCTCCTCTTCTCTGCCATCATTGTCTGGGCCTCCCATCTTCATAGAAGATGTTCCAACACTTCCTCTTTTTTGAC
>NW_018178753.1:0-253 GCF_001263595.1 Phalaenopsis equestris
GAGCTTTGGCGCAAGATGCACCAAATTGGTGTGTGATGCCCCAAAGGTCTGAACAGACCTAATTTTTTAGAAAAATGTGAAATCGCACAGACAAACTCCATTTTCACAGCTTAAGTTGTATACTACCTCAACACCTTGGTTTAGGGCACACCTTGTGGGCAAAAAATAAGGATTCAGAGGCTAAAAGCCATAAATTTGATCTTTGCTTGGTAAGAGCTTCGCTTGAACTTAGAAATTTTTTATTTTCACCATG
>NW_018178754.1:0-253 GCF_001263595.1 Phalaenopsis equestris
CACACCATGCTATACCAGATTAGTTAATAATTCAATTTTTTTATAGTGGATTAGTTGGATCTCTTGGATCTATTATTTATACTGCTGATGGTGGTTCATTGATGTTAAAACCTTTTCGTGATGCTTATGTTTTAATTGATGAGATAAGTACTAATAATTTTCAATAATCTTCTGAAAGGGTAAATTCTAAGAAAGTACTAAATATTCATGAATTTGATACTTTTACAATGTTAGCAAATCAAGTTGCTGCAAT
>NW_018178755.1:0-253 GCF_001263595.1 Phalaenopsis equestris
TTTTTTGACAGACCTAAACTAGAAGTTTTATTTCTATAAGCTAGAATGTATCTTTCATGTTATAGATTTATGATACTAGAATAGTATAAAAACATCAAAATTTTAGGTGTTAGATGGAAATTCATAAGGATATGTGGTACATAAAGCAAACTTTTTTATACATATAATGCCCAAAGCAGATTTCAACAAGCTTGTTATCTTCTTTAAATATTTACAGCACAAAAAACAAGATATAATGCAAAAAAAAAAAAAA
>NW_018178756.1:0-253 GCF_001263595.1 Phalaenopsis equestris
AAACACCATGCCTATTCGTAGGATGGTTTGACCTCGATAGTCCAACTTGTTAGGAGTCACGTTTGACACTAGATTCGAAGAAAATATTCTCCTTCGGCACTCAACTCGAAGAAAAAGAAAACTAAAACATGGCCCAAACAAGGTCCATTACTTTTGCCAATGGAAGGTCAGCTTCGCCTCTAATTCCTTGCAAAGCCATCACAACAACGGTCTATTGACGAAAGCCTGCTAAGGACTCACCAAAAAAAGACAA
>NW_018178757.1:0-253 GCF_001263595.1 Phalaenopsis equestris
TGTATGGCAAGCTTATGAACTAGTCTAGAATTATGTATAATTCCCATGTGTATCTAGCATTCTGGAATGTTTTAGATAACTTTTGGTGTAGGAAGCTTCCAAAAAATTGGAGATATTCTTTTAGTTGGAAGGAAAGGCTTTTGACCCTATAAAAGGGGGAGACCCTCCCATTCATAATAATCACCAAAGTATTCAAGTATTACAGAGCCAATAGAGCTCTTGATTGTACTTTTCACCTCTTCTGTTCTTGTGT
>NW_018178758.1:0-253 GCF_001263595.1 Phalaenopsis equestris
TCCTCATTTTTTCATTTTCTCAATTGATTCATCCCATATCACAGGACAGGACATTGCTCCCATGTGTACCACTCTCTCACCAATGCCACTCACTGCCTGCCTCATATCTTCAGTATCCGACGAGTCACCGAAGGGTGAGGTCAACTTCTAGGTGTAGTACGATTCAAATTCTCTAAATGACATATCCATGCTCATAAACAGTCTATCGGGCCCCAGCTGACATACCCCTTATGGGTAGCAGAATAACCTATGA
>NW_018178759.1:0-253 GCF_001263595.1 Phalaenopsis equestris
AAAAAAAACACAATTTTACATCATAAAACTTTCCCCCAACAAACTTTATATATAAAACATCAGAAAAAAGTCCTCAAAACAGGAAGAAAAAAATAAAGCATCCCCAAAAAACAAAATCCAAATCCCTAATCTTCACCCCGGCCGTCTCGCCGGCGGCGCCGAAGAATTCTTCGGAAAAAGCGCCTCCCATACATCGGCGAAAGCCGCAACGATGGCCACATGGTGGTCCTTCGAATTCAACGACAGAAAGCAC
>NW_018178760.1:0-253 GCF_001263595.1 Phalaenopsis equestris
TTCCATTATAGTGTAAGACTTAATTTTAAATGGCATCCTCATTGCTTAGCCAGCTTGGAATAACACATCTTTGTAGCTAATCATTTTAGTGAATTTTGTAAAGAATAGGTTTGGTAGTAGTGGCGTGCATGCTAAGTGCAATAATTATTATTTGGTTTTAAATTTATTATATAAAGTATAGTGACCAGAGCACTAGGCCGGTCGGATCTATTTACATCCGGTTGAATTCTACTGATGGGGTTTTTAGTCAAAA
>NW_018178761.1:0-253 GCF_001263595.1 Phalaenopsis equestris
ATGAAGTCCTAGGCCATTGTGAATTGTCTAGGTGTGGTTTTGATTAAGCTTGATTTCACATGTTGGTCTAGAGCTATGTTAGAGGCTGTGTAGGATGGGGCTTTTGTGGGGAATCAAATCTTCTCACTATGGGGATGGTGTGTGCATAGTTAATTGGAGTTTGTGGATTGTAGAGGTGTGGACAAATCTATCCTATTTCTGGGTCAAATTTTAGTGAAGAAATTGTGGAGTGGCTGTGAGTGGCTGAGAGCAG
>NW_018178762.1:0-253 GCF_001263595.1 Phalaenopsis equestris
ACTTATACATAACAACAAAAATAAATTTAAAAAATTTTCAAAAAATTAATAAGTCTAAAATATTACAACAAAATGCTATACATTACTTAATAATGAGCAACAAAAAAAAACATGCAATAACAAGAAGTGTTATTCTTGTAATACTAATTTTAATGTACAAATGATCATGGCCACATGAAAACTCTCTTTCCACATCTACTCTCCATACATTGTCACTATGTAAAGTTGATTCCTTGAATTCAGCAGCCCACCT
>NW_018178763.1:0-253 GCF_001263595.1 Phalaenopsis equestris
GTAGCTCAAAAGCTTCTCATCTTTAATATGTTGGACTTCCCTCAGCAGGGGAAACTCAGGAAGTAGGCCATATATCGAAAATTTTTTAAATTCTCTTATATGAAGTTGCGCTATATCTAGTATTGACTCTTCAAACTTATGACCATTTTGGACATACAATGATAGTCCTGCTAATGCTCTTCTCAACGCTTGCAAAAAGTTAGACCGAGGCACCTCAACCTTTTGCTCTGCATGAACGCCCATTAACTCAGAC
>NW_018178764.1:0-253 GCF_001263595.1 Phalaenopsis equestris
AGATAGGGGAACTTGTCGGTCAACATAAAAGATTTCGTAGACCAAAATGGATGTCATTAATGCCTTAGTTTATTTAATCAAGTCTTACTATCAAGTAATATGTCTGTTCCTCGGGATAGGTGCATCATTTGTGGTATTGTGCTCGTCCATTTAAACCAATATATATAGACCGGTTCGATCTCGTGTTTTCAAAATTAAAACATTATTTTTCAAAACTAAAATACCACTTTTCAAAAATCATATATATATATAT
>NW_018178765.1:0-253 GCF_001263595.1 Phalaenopsis equestris
TGAAGAAAATAAAGCCATGGGTTTCATCTCAATATACACACTACATTAGAAATGTATGTTGATCGAAAATTTTGAGCAAATTTATGACAGCTTAGTGATGATTGTTTATTACAATCAGTTCTGACATTTTTATGACTCAATAAGCTGTAGCTTCATAGTTTGAAAAACTTTTATGACTGTTTTTGTGAAGCTGCTCGTGGTTCATGTCATCGATTCACGCTGACTCATAAACCGACAGGCTAAGGTTGTGAGA
>NW_018178766.1:0-253 GCF_001263595.1 Phalaenopsis equestris
AATACAACATCCTGGTTACCTCTTATAAGGTTTTTCATAGTTAAGTTGAATTCCCCATCATAATCACTACTTCTCTTCATACACCCATCAATATGCTCAACAAAATGTTTTAAGTTTGATACCTTATCCGCAGTATGGTTAACATTATCTAAAATCCTCTGTAACAACTGTAAATGAGAATCGGATCCAGAAGTCTAACCCCGTAAAGTAGAAGCTCGCGAAGTCAAGGCAGCAGAACTACTGGAGAATCCAC
>NW_018178767.1:0-253 GCF_001263595.1 Phalaenopsis equestris
GTCATGTAGTGAGCCTAACAAGTACTTAGGTGATGGGATTGTAGTTTCCCATAGATGACACCAAACTGATGTTTGTTAGAAAATTCGCGACAGTAGAGCAATATATTATCTTCTTAGCGTGGTACGAAAATTGATCACACACTCAGAAGAGATAAAACAACTCATTGAGACACCATAAAATTTTTATGTGAAAACCCTAAAAGGAAAAAATCATGGGGTCTGGTCCATTTGTAAAATATTCACTATAAGTTGA
>NW_018178768.1:0-253 GCF_001263595.1 Phalaenopsis equestris
TTCTTTAGTTGATTAGTCAAATTTAAATAAAAAATTTAAGGTTAGATATGTAAGGGAATAATTTTGATTAATGAATTACATGTCTGCTCATGCATGTGAATAATTATTCTATTATTTAACAAGTAGTTTGCCTATAATTTGATTGAATAGTTATTTAATCAATATTTAAATTTTATTTAAATATTTATACCTCGTACCCCGACTTGTTGGTTGACATCCAAGGTATAAAACCCCTCAGGTCGGGGGTTCGAAT
>NW_018178769.1:0-253 GCF_001263595.1 Phalaenopsis equestris
TTTTTTTTTTGGTTTCTTTGATCTATCATATAACAAATAAATTCTCTTCTTTCTGGCTTTTGCATTTCGTTTTGTTGCATTCCTATAGTTTAGATTTCTCCGCTAGCCTCAACCGTAGTTAAGTTTTGATTGTGTTATGCAATTTTGGTTTCTTACATGCCTACTCATATGTTCGATTATAATTTTGGTTATTAGACATATTCAGTGCATTACATAGAACTATGCTTAGGAGTTTATACTGAAATACATTAAC
>NW_018178770.1:0-253 GCF_001263595.1 Phalaenopsis equestris
TATGCCAGGAAGTACATATCTCACAACATATATATGATGGCATATGTATAAGACTTGAAGGTTAGGTGTTAAATATGAAATAAGTATATAAGAATTGAATGATATGTATGTCAAAATGTTAATTTAGGTGTTAGATTTTTGTATATGTAAATGTGTGTGTATGCCTATACATATGCATTAAAACAATCATCCAAATATTTAGGATGAATTATGTATAAATGTCAATTTGATATGTTTATATACATAGTCATGC
>NW_018178771.1:0-253 GCF_001263595.1 Phalaenopsis equestris
AAGTGACACAATGCTATTTCTAAATGTCGCTTCCTTTCCATAAACTTTCTTTCACACAGTTACACAAGTCAATTCCGAAGCCATTGGATAAGATGTCCCTCCTTTTGGGGATGGGCCAAAATCCAAGGCAATATTGATAGAAACACCTTTTTTTAAGATATAGGAACTGTTTAGTTACGAGAATTCATAATACATGAGTTTAAAAATGCAAGTTAAAGTCAATGCATCATATTTTGATTTGTCAGTGCTATTT
>NW_018178772.1:0-253 GCF_001263595.1 Phalaenopsis equestris
ATATCTGATAACTCCTAGTATTAGCAGACGCCAATTAAGTAAATAAATGTCTCTCATTCGTGATAAGCACGAGTGTGTGACATGTGGGTTGTTGATGGGTGTTTTTTGGTTGCATGATACTTTCAATTAGTGAACGTATGTGCTTCGGTGAGTGGAGCTCTACGTAGGAGTGTAAGTGAGTCAAGCCGACTTGTGAGCCAATTCGAGCTTGACTCGTCAATGAGCTTGTTAGTCGAGCTTACGAGCCACAAGC
>NW_018178773.1:0-253 GCF_001263595.1 Phalaenopsis equestris
AAGTGAAACTTCTCACCAAGTGTTGGTGAATAGTAACATCCATCATGAACCCTACCGAAGATCCTCAGGCCAATATATACTATTTTATTATCTCACTTTTAGCACCATAAGCGTTAAGCATCATTGTCTTTAACCTCGAATCATCCAACTTATAGCCCGTTCGATGGTTCATATATCACCATGTTATGAATGTCTCTATTTGAATATGAGTATCTCTACCATTGATATTAAGAAAAGCATATGAGAATGTTAT
>NW_018178774.1:0-253 GCF_001263595.1 Phalaenopsis equestris
TCTTCTTAAGTTTGAAGCTATCAGAACTCATCCTGTCCACAATCATTCATCTAGATACTCCATTTTGATGCATTATATTCTTTTTATTGTAGATTTATAGAAATTTCAGCTCCATAACAATGCGCTTGACATAGCTTCTTGGGGCAGGCAAATTCACTTAGTCAGATGAAACACATGTTAATTTTGATGCTATAAAGAAGCATGTTATTCTAGCCTCTATTCTAACACTTTTAGATTTTAATCAGGTGTTTAA
>NW_018178775.1:0-253 GCF_001263595.1 Phalaenopsis equestris
GCCATCAACTTGGATTTCTCTGATGTTGAAGAGACACATGAAGTTTTGCCAACAACATCTTAAGAAGAAGAGGAGGAAATTACAAAAATAAATCTAAGAAGTGGGAAGGTATTAACTCCGAGAACAACTCTAGTGGATAAAGGAAGATAAATAGTCATTCAAGAAGAGCTACCTCCACCTCCACAGGTAGAAAAGACACATCACCAAGTAAAGATTATAGGATTGTATAAAGTAGATTATAATGTGCTAGCTC
>NW_018178776.1:0-253 GCF_001263595.1 Phalaenopsis equestris
CAAGTGACACCTCCACTAACACCCTCTCAAATCTTGATGACCAGATACAGAATTATCGATTAAGGTCTCGACTCGCTTATGAGTTATAGCGACGTCTTCCCAGAAGGCGATCATACCATCGAACGTTGGAGACACACATCAACCCCGACCAGCAACTACAATTATCCCGGAGCAAAAGGGCCAGCCTTGTGCCGGCTGAAACTTTATATGAAGATGGTTGGTCTGCTACTCATCATCGTGTCTATCAACACTA
>NW_018178777.1:0-253 GCF_001263595.1 Phalaenopsis equestris
CGGGTTAACATGCAATGCATATGAGCCATGCCTGGCGGGAGAAGCTAAGTTGTGTCGCAGAAAAGAGTTAGTATAAATTATTACATTGCTCATCCCTGTACACGTGAGTGTGTGTGAGTGTTTTTAGGCATGACTCCCTACAAGAAGGCTCGATTGTGACGGTATCGCGCCAAGGGGTGGCGCTATGACTCCACACAAAAATCATCATGTTTGCTCCATTTTTTTCTTATTTTCTCTAAATGTCCATTCCATG
>NW_018178778.1:0-253 GCF_001263595.1 Phalaenopsis equestris
TCAAAACGTCACCGTACCAAATAAGCTGCCCCAAATGAGCCTTAAAACGTCAGTATTTAACACTAATAATTTTGAGAAATAAAAACCCTAGAAAAACTCTAGAATTTTGTTTTTTGAATAAATTCAGAGAAGATGCACGAAAGTGCCACCACTATTGTTGCCTTAATCCTGCCCATAAACACTTTCTCCAATCCATAATATGCCTTAATATCCTTGTGCCCTTTTTGTTCATGGCATTATTTCTTTTTTTTTT
>NW_018178779.1:0-253 GCF_001263595.1 Phalaenopsis equestris
TATATATATATGTTGATCTCTCTGTGCGGGGGGGGCCGCGCATGCACACTTGGTGTAGGTGCGTAAGTCCCCTCTTACACGTGTTCTATTCCAAGATTAGACAGGATTCAAACTTGCACAATGGGATTGGTTGGGGGGTCCGTGCTTCGACCAATCCTATATTAATATATTTATGGGTAGTTAGATAGATAGAGATATATATGGTTACAGATTTCATCACATTGATATTCAGTAATACAAGTAATGGATTTAT
>NW_018178780.1:0-253 GCF_001263595.1 Phalaenopsis equestris
TAACTTTTAAAATGTAAAATACACCTTTTCATGCACAGATAATATGGCGTATATGCAAAAAAAATTAATGTATACGTGTTACATATGCAAATCCAAAGGAATCGAGTAGTAGGCAAGCAAATCTTCCTATAATAAGTGATGATAATCCAATGACACGATTGAAGCAAACAGAACACTCATACAACATAAGACTTGTTCTCATATAAAGTTCAAACAAGTGGTGGAACCATGTGGTGGCTGGGGGAAGCTCGCG
>NW_018178781.1:0-253 GCF_001263595.1 Phalaenopsis equestris
AAAAAAAAATGATTTCGATTACATTTGTTCCTTTATTTTATTTTGTGCTCTGCTTGAAAGATGTGGCGGCTCGAATCAGTGTTTGTTTCAAGAAGCTGATGGATGCCATGTGAGGACTGTGGAGAAGGTTTGTAGGAGAAAAAACGCTTTTGCTAACTTGTCATTGCTTTACCACCTAATCTTATAGAATAGTTTTAATGGCATTTTCTTCCTAATCTTTTTTTTTAGGTTGTTATTGTAGTTTTTTTTTTTT
>NW_018178782.1:0-253 GCF_001263595.1 Phalaenopsis equestris
GAAGACCTGTTCATAATCTTTACTATTAAGAAATTCCTTGGTATCATGATTTATTGGATGAGTCTCTTTATATCTCAGTGCTTATCATAGTTAAAATTGAAGAGAAGAATACTCTATTTAAGAGAATAATCTCTTAATTCTTTCCATGGTGACTTGCCCACTGAAAAACGGATGGGGGTGCTGTACGAGATTCCTTATTTCCTACAATTTTGAATTTATATCCCTTTTCCTTAAGCATCCACCTTGCTTTTTT
>NW_018178783.1:0-253 GCF_001263595.1 Phalaenopsis equestris
TTTTGGTATATTAATATACAAATCATTCAAGACCTTAAATTAAATCAACGCTAGAGGAGTTGATAGAATTAGCATCCGATATTTGCAATATCTGATCTGACGCAACTATTAGCATTGAATTTGCGGCTACTAAGCAGCAAAAGATAATTTATAGTATTTGTGTTAGAATTAGTGTCTGGCAGATAATTTGTTGGTATTAGTGTTCAGAAAAAGGTGAAACTTCTTTTTGGATTTACTACAAATTTTGCGACAA
>NW_018178784.1:0-253 GCF_001263595.1 Phalaenopsis equestris
TATATATATATAGTTTTTAGGTAGTTTTACATATATACCACTCAATTTTATGTATTTATGTATCTAAAACCTAAGATTTAATTTCTTACATATATATATATGCTGCCTTAGTTATGCATGGAAAAAGGTGTATTTCAATTTTTAAAGTTATAGAAGTGATATTTTTTTATATGATATAAAATATTTGGCAGGTAAAAATGTAAAAAAGCAATGTTTAATAAGGAGTTAGATATGTAAATACATAGGAATTGGG
>NW_018178785.1:0-253 GCF_001263595.1 Phalaenopsis equestris
ACAAAAAGCTTCCATGTTAAGATTAAAAAGCCTTCTATTATTGAAATTAAGGTTACCAGTGATTTTTGTCGGTTATCCTAATTATTTTTTTTTAAATATGTTTGTATGGTTTGTTTTTTTTACATATTTTTTATTTTTTGTTTCCGAAAACAAATTAAGATGGTTTTTAAAAACACTCAAAAGAACTTTTAGATATTTGGAGTGTTTTTAAAACAACCATACTTTAATCAATTATTCAACATATTTTCTTTCA
>NW_018178786.1:0-253 GCF_001263595.1 Phalaenopsis equestris
CTGACGTGACGATTTTATCTATTTAAAATATTTTGTTTCTTTGCATTTATTTAGAATAATAAATTTATAAAAAAAATGCTATTTTTCAATTTTTGCTATATATATCAAGTATATTAATATCATAATATTTATTAAATTTCTAAAAAAAATAATTATTATATCAATTTTGTGTGTTAGCCATTTTCTAGAACTATAATTATAATATTACGAAAAAAAATTAATTGATCTTGACAACATCCCATGAATTAAATAA
>NW_018178787.1:0-253 GCF_001263595.1 Phalaenopsis equestris
GCAGCCACCTCTTTTGCTCATTGAACCTCAAAATTGGATTATGATACTACCACCAGTCAACAATTGACCAAACCGAGGGTCCTCATCCATAAAAATATAAGTCACAAGTAAACAACAAGGCACTCTAACAGAGAATAAAAAATGACGGGAATTATTTAACCACAATCTAGTTCATTTCAGACCATGCAATTTGCTAACATCATAGGATGGAAAGTACAGATACCGAGCAAAAACCAAGATGGAGAACAAGCTC
>NW_018178788.1:0-253 GCF_001263595.1 Phalaenopsis equestris
CCTAATTGTGTAGAGATAGTTGGGTCAGGATACCATGGATTTATCATCCCAAACTATTGCAATCATAGGTTTACTTGGTCGTAAAGGTAGTCGGCCTAACTCAACCAGAGGTCCCTTGTCAGCAATCCATGAATTATGTCATCTAAGGATACCTCCATATCCCTAGAGCCATAAGAACGAATCCTCTAAAACCCTATGACCCTCTATGAATGGAATTTATGGAAAAATGACTTATATGTGCCAACATAAGCAG
>NW_018178789.1:0-253 GCF_001263595.1 Phalaenopsis equestris
TGTAACATAAATTGTAATCAATAATTTATATTTTAAACTAATTTTAAAATCACATTAGATTGCAAAGTATATACAGAGAGAGAAAGGCTACGTAATTCCACACTCGGATTTTTCCGGGTTACCAAATTCTACAAACATATATACAAAGAGAGAAATGCTATGTACCTAAACTCTGATTCTGAAAGGGCTGGACCAGCAAAAATAGAAACTGCTACAATTATATGAATGGAATTTAAAGGGGTATGAATGACAA
>NW_018178790.1:0-253 GCF_001263595.1 Phalaenopsis equestris
TCTAAGCAAGTGAGAATGATATCATATTTCGTACAAAAAATAACATAAAAATGTACCAGAATATAGAAGAAAAAATATTAAAAAAAACGTACTCATTAACCCCTCTATGCGGGCATGGAGCTCCAGGCAGAACTGGTGGAGATGAGGAGAAAAGAGAAGGAAGTTGAATTTGAGGTCAAATAATTGGAGGGAGGGAGGGAAATTTTCTACATAATGATTGACTTTGCAGATGGTCCAACATAGTTGTATGATT
>NW_018178791.1:0-253 GCF_001263595.1 Phalaenopsis equestris
CGACCTAACGCAACCAAAGATCCCTTATCAACAATCCATGAATTGCATCATCCACGGGGACCTTGGTAGCCCAAAGATCAAGAGAAGAAAACTTTAAATCTCATCACCTTATGTAGGTAGGAAGAGCAGAGGTGAGACTTACAATGCCAAAGTGGCAAGAAAGCCGCTAGAGTGGAAAGAGAAGACATGTACAACTACAAAGCTGGAGATGCTCCCACAAAAGACTTATTCCTCATCTAAATCGAGGAAGCCA
>NW_018178792.1:0-253 GCF_001263595.1 Phalaenopsis equestris
AGAACCTACTGCTGCTAATGGTGATGAGGTCTGATTAGTTTGGCGCTTTTTAGTATGTTTTCGTGTTCAATTAACTATGTGTTCAGAAATATATTTGTCACCTTGTATCAAATCTTTACTTTTATAATGATTATCCTTCATCTTAATTAATTACCCCAATTTCTATCGTAGAACTTTTAAATAATTAGTGTAGACGTGTTAATGAGTAATAACTTGAGGTATGTTTATAAATTTCGAGGACGAAATTTTTGTA